>NW_027633595.1:0-37064 GCF_053919585.1 Euprymna scolopes | reverse complement strand
TAATTTCTTCTGCATTTTTCTATGTTAAAATTGTAATTTCTTCTGCCTTTCTTCATGTTCAAATTGTAATTTCTTCTGCATTTTTCTATGTTAAAATTGTAATTTCTTCTGCCTTTCTTCATGTTCAAATTGTAATTTCTTCTGCATTTTTCTATGTTAAAATTGTAATTTCTTCTGCCTTTCTTCATGTTCAAATTGTAATTTCTTCTGCATTTTTCTATGTTAAAATTGTAATTTCTTCTGCCTTTCTTCATGTTCAAATTGTAATTTCTTCTGCATTTTTCTATGTTAAAATTGTAATTTCTTCTGCCTTTCTTCATGTTCAAATTGTAATTTCTTCTGCATTTTTCTATGTTCAAATTGTAATTTCTTCTGCCTTTCTTCATGTTCAAATTGTAATTTCTTCTGCCTTTCTTCATGTTCAAATTGTAATTTCTTCTGCATTTTTCTATGTTAAAATTGTAATTTCTTCTGCCTTTCTTCATGTTCAAATTGTAATTTCTTCTGCATTTTTCTATGTTCAAATTGTAATTTCTTCTGCCTTTCTTCATGTTCAAATTGTAATTTCTTCTGCATTTTTCTATGTTAAAATTGTAATTTCTTCTGCATTTTTCTATGTTAAAATTGTAATTTCTTCTGCATTTTTCTATGTTAAAATTGTAATTTCTTCTGCCTTTCTTCATGTTCAAATTGTAATTTCTTCTGCATTTTTCTATGTTAAAATTGTAATTTCTTCTGCCTTTCTTCATGTTCAAATTGTAATTTCTTCTGCCTTTCTTCATGTTCAAATTGTAATTTCTTCTGCATTTTTCTATGTTAAAATTGTAATTTCTTCTGCCTTTCTTCATGTTCAAATTGTAATTTCTTCTGCATTTTTCTATGTTAAAATTGTAATTTCTTCTGCCTTTCTTCATGTTCAAATTGTAATTTCTTCTGCATTTTTCTATGTTAAAATTGTAATTTCTTCTGCCTTTTTCTATGTTCAAATTGTAATTTCTTCTGCATTTCTTCATGTTCAAATTGTAATTTCTTCTGCCTTTCTTCATGTTCAAATTGTAATTTCTTCTGCATTTTTCTATGTTAAAATTGTAATTTCTTCTGCCTTTCTTCATGTTCAAATTGTAATTTCTTCTGCCTTTCTTCATGTTCAAATTGTAATTTCTTCTGCATTTTTCTATGTTAAAATTGTAATTTCTTCTGCCTTTCTTCATGTTCAAATTGTAATTTCTTCTGCATTTTTCTATGTTCAAATTGTAATTTCTTCTGCCTTTCTTCATGTTCAAATTGTAATTTCTTCTGCATTTTTCTATGTTAAAATTGTAATTTCTTCTGCCTTTCTTCATGTTCAAATTGTAATTTCTTCTGCATTTTTCTATGTTAAAATTGTAATTTCTTCTGCCTTTCTTCATGTTCAAATTGTAATTTCTTCTGCATTTTTCTATGTTAAAATTGTAATTTCTTCTGCCTTTCTTCATGTTCAAATTGTAATTTCTTCTGCATTTTTCTATGTTCAAATTGTAATTTCTTCTGCCTTTCTTCATGTTCAAATTGTAATTTCTTCTGCCTTTCTTCATGTTCAAATTGTAATTTCTTCTGCATTTTTCTATGTTAAAATTGTAATTTCTTCTGCCTTTCTTCATGTTCAAATTGTAATTTCTTCTGCATTTTTCTATGTTCAAATTGTAATTTCTTCTGCCTTTCTTCATGTTCAAATTGTAATTTCTTCTGCATTTTTCTATGTTAAAATTGTAATTTCTTCTGCATTTTTCTATGTTAAAATTGTAATTTCTTCTGCATTTTTCTATGTTAAAATTGTAATTTCTTCTGCCTTTCTTCATGTTCAAATTGTAATTTCTTCTGCATTTTTCTATGTTAAAATTGTAATTTCTTCTGCCTTTCTTCATGTTCAAATTGTAATTTCTTCTGCCTTTCTTCATGTTCAAATTGTAATTTCTTCTGCATTTTTCTATGTTAAAATTGTAATTTCTTCTGCCTTTCTTCATGTTCAAATTGTAATTTCTTCTGCATTTTTCTATGTTAAAATTGTAATTTCTTCTGCCTTTCTTCATGTTCAAAATTGTAATTTCTTCTGCATTTTTCTATGTTAAAATTGTAATTTCTTCTGCATTTTTCTATGTTCAAATTGTAATTTCTTCTGCCTTTCTTCATGTTCAAATTGTAATTTCTTCTGCCTTTCTTCATGTTCAAATTGTAATTTCTTCTGCATTTTTCTATGTTAAAATTGTAATTTCTTCTGCCTTTCTTCATGTTCAAATTGTAATTTCTTCTGCCTTTCTTCATGTTCAAATTGTAATTTCTTCTGCATTTTTCTATGTTAAAATTGTAATTTCTTCTGCCTTTCTTCATGTTCAAATTGTAATTTCTTCTGCATTTTTCTATGTTAAAATTGTAATTTCTTCTGCCTTTCTTCATGTTCAAATTGTAATTTCTTCTGCATTTTTCTATGTTAAAATTGTAATTTCTTCTGCCTTTCTTCATGTTCAAATTGTAATTTCTTCTGCATTTTTCTATGTTAAAATTGTAATTTCTTCTGCCTTTCTTCATGTTCAAATTGTAATTTCTTCTGCATTTTTCTATGTTAAAATTGTAATTTCTTCTGCCTTTCTTCATGTTCAAATTGTAATTTCTTCTGCATTTTTCTATGTTCAAATTGTAATTTCTTCTGCCTTTCTTCATGTTAAAATTGTAATTTCTTCTGCATTTTTCTATGTTAAAATTGTAATTTCTTCTGCCTTTCTTCATGTTCAAATTGTAATTTCTTCTGCATTTTTCTATGTTAAAATTGTAATTTCTTCTGCATTTCTTCATGTTCAAATTGAAATTTCTTCTGCATTTTTCTATGTTAAAATTGTAATTTCTTCTGCCTTTCTTCATGTTCAAATTGTAATTTCTTCTGCATTTTTCTATGTTAAAATTGTAATTTCTTCTGCCTTTCTTCATGTTAAAATTGTAATTTCTTCTGCATTTTTCTATGTTCAAATTGTAATTTCTTCTGCCTTTCTTCATGTTAAAATTGTAATTTCTTCTGCATTTTTCTATGTTAAAATTGTAATTTCTTCTGCCTTTCTTCATGTTCAAATTGTAATTTCTTCTGCATTTTTCTATGTTAAAATTGTAATTTCTTCTGTCTTTCTTCATGTTAAAATTGTAATTTCTTCTGCCTTTCTTCATGTTCAAATTGTAATTTCTTCTGCATTTTTCTATGTTAAAATTGTAATTTCTTCTGCCTTTCTTCATGTTAAAATTGTAATTTCTTCTGCATTTTTCTATGTTCAAATTGTAATTTCTTCTGCCTTTCTTCATGTTAAAATTGTAATTTCTTCTGCATTTTTCTATGTTAAAATTGTAATTTCTTCTGCCTTTCTTCATGTTCAAATTGTAATTTCTTCTGCATTTTTCTATGTTAAAATTGTAATTTCTTCTGCATTTCTTCATGTTCAAATTGAAATTTCTTCTGCATTTTTCTATGTTAAAATTGTAATTTCTTCTGCCTTTCTTCATGTTCAAATTGTAATTTCTTCTGCATTTTTCTATGTTAAAATTGTAATTTCTTCTGCCTTTCTTCATGTTAAAATTGTAATTTCTTCTGCCTTTCTTCATGTTCAAATTGTAATTTCTTCTGCATTTTTCTATGTTAAAATTGTAATTTCTTCTGCCTTTCTTCATGTTCAAATTGAAATTTCTTCTGCATTTTTCTATGTTAAAATTGTAATTTCTTCTGCCTTTCTTCATGTTCAAATTGTAATTTCTTCTGCATTTTTCTATGTTAAAATTGTAATTTCTTCTGCCTTTCTTCATGTTAAAATTGTAATTTCTTCTGCATTTTTCTATGTTCAAATTGTAATTTCTTCTGCCTTTCTTCATGTTAAAATTGTAATTTCTTCTGCATTTTTCTATGTTAAAATTGTAATTTCTTCTGCCTTTCTTCATGTTCAAATTGTAATTTCTTCTGCATTTTTCTATGTTCAAATTGTAATTTCTTCTGCCTTTCTTCATGTTAAAATTGTAATTTCTTCTGCATTTTTCTATGTTAAAATTGTAATTTCTTCTGCCTTTCTTCATGTTAAAATTGTAATTTCTTCTGCATTTTTCTATGTTCAAATTGTAATTTCTTCTGCCTTTCTTCATGTTAAAATTGTAATTTCTTCTGCATTTTTCTATGTTAAAATTGTAATTTCTTCTGCCTTTCTTCATGTTCAAATTGTAATTTCTTCTGCATTTTTCTATGTTAAAATTGTAATTTCTTCTGTCTTTCTTCATGTTAAAATTGTAATTTCTTCTGCCTTTCTTCATGTTCAAATTGTAATTTCTTCTGCATTTTTCTATGTTAAAATTGTAATTTCTTCTGCCTTTCTTCATGTTAAAATTGTAATTTCTTCTGCATTTTTCTATGTTCAAATTGTAATTTCTTCTGCCTTTCTTCATGTTAAAATTGTAATTTCTTCTGCATTTTTCTATGTTAAAATTGTAATTTCTTCTGCCTTTCTTCATGTTCAAATTGTAATTTCTTCTGCATTTTTCTATGTTAAAATTGTAATTTCTTCTGCATTTCTTCATGTTCAAATTGAAATTTCTTCTGCATTTTTCTATGTTAAAATTGTAATTTCTTCTGCCTTTCTTCATGTTCAAATTGTAATTTCTTCTGCATTTTTCTATGTTAAAATTGTAATTTCTTCTGCCTTTCTTCATGTTAAAATTGTAATTTCTTCTGCCTTTCTTCATGTTCAAATTGTAATTTCTTCTGCATTTTTCTATGTTAAAATTGTAATTTCTTCTGCCTTTCTTCATGTTCAAATTGAAATTTCTTCTGCATTTTTCTATGTTAAAATTGTAATTTCTTCTGCCTTTCTTCATGTTCAAATTGTAATTTCTTCTGCATTTTTCTATGTTAAAATTGTAATTTCTTCTGCCTTTCTTCATGTTAAAATTGTAATTTCTTCTGCATTTTTCTATGTTCAAATTGTAATTTCTTCTGCCTTTCTTCATGTTAAAATTGTAATTTCTTCTGCATTTTTCTATGTTAAAATTGTAATTTCTTCTGCCTTTCTTCATGTTCAAATTGTAATTTCTTCTGCATTTTTCTATGTTCAAATTGTAATTTCTTCTGCATTTTTCTATGTTAAAATTGTAATTTCTTCTGCATTTCTTCATGTTCAAATTGAAATTTCTTCTGCATTTTTCTATGTTAAAATTGTAATTTCTTCTGCCTTTCTTCATGTTCAAATTGTAATTTCTTCTGCATTTTTCTATGTTAAAATTGTAATTTCTTCTGCCTTTCTTCATGTTAAAATTGTAATTTCTTCTGCATTTTTCTATGTTCAAATTGTAATTTCTTCTGCCTTTCTTCATGTTAAAATTGTAATTTCTTCTGCATTTTTCTATGTTAAAATTGTAATTTCTTCTGCCTTTCTTCATGTTCAAATTGTAATTTCTTCTGCATTTTTCTATGTTAAAATTGTAATTTCTTCTGTCTTTCTTCATGTTCAAATTGTAATTTCTTCTGCATTCTTCATGTTAAAATTGTAATTTCTTCTGCCTTTCTTCATGTTAAAATTGTAATTTCTTCTGCATTTTTCTATGTTCAAATTGTAATTTCTTCTGCCTTTCTTCATGTTCAAATTGTAATTTCTTCTGCATTCTTCATGTTCAAATTGTAATTTCTTCTGCATTCTACATGTTAAAATTGTAATTTCTTCTGCCTTTCTTCATGTTCAAATTGTAATTTCTTCTGCATTTTTCTATGTTAAAATTGTAATTTCTTCTGTCTTTCTTCATGTTCAAATTGTAATTTCTTCTGCATTTTTCTATGTTAAAATTGTAATTTCTTCTGCCTTTCTTCATGTTAAAATTGTAATTTCTTCTGCATTTTTCTATGTTAAAATTGTAATTTCTTCTGCCTTTCTTCATGTTCAAATTGTAATTTCTTCTGCATTTTTCTATGTTCAAATTGTAATTTCTTCTGCCTTTCTTCATGTTCAAATTGTAATTTCTTCTGCATTTTTCTATGTTAAAATTGTAATTTCTTCTGCCTTTCTTCATGTTCAAATTGTAATTTCTTCTGCATTTTTCTATGTTCAAATTGTAATTTCTTCTGCCTTTCTTCATGTTCAAATTGTAATTTCTTCTGCATTTTTCTATGTTCAAATTGTAATTTCTTCTGCATTTTTCTATGTTCAAATTGTAATTTCTTCTGCCTTTCTTCATGTTCAAATTGTAATTTCTTCTGCATTTTTCTATGTTAAAATTGTAATTTCTTCTGCATTTTTCTATGTTCAAATTGTAATTTCTTCTGCCTTTCTTCATGTTCAAATTGTAATTTCTTCTGCATTTTTCTATGTTAAAATTGTAATTTCTTCTGCCTTTCTTCATGTTCAAATTGTAATTTCTTCTGCATTTTTCTATGTTAAAATTGTAATTTCTTCTGCCTTTCTTCATGTTCAAATTGTAATTTCTTCTGCATTTTTCTATGTTAAAATTGTAATTTCTTCTGCCTTTCTTCATGTTCAAATTGTAATTTCTTCTGCATTTTTCTATGTTAAAATTGTAATTTCTTCTGCCTTTCTTCATGTTCAAATTGTAATTTCTTCTGCATTTTTCTATGTTAAAATTGTAATTTCTTCTGCCTTTCTTCATGTTAAAATTGTAATTTCTTCTGCCTTTCTTCATGTTCAAATTGTAATTTCTTCTGCATTTTTCTATGTTAAAATTGTAATTTCTTCTGCCTTTCTTCATGTTCAAATTGTAATTTCTTCTGCATTTTTCTATGTTAAAATTGTAATTTCTTCTGCCTTTCTTCATGTTCAAATTGTAATTTCTTCTGCCTTTCTTCATGTTCAAATTGTAATTTCTTCTGCATTTTTCTATGTTAAAATTGTAATTTCTTCTGCCTTTCTTCATGTTCAAATTGTAATTTCTTCTGCATTTTTCTATGTTAAAATTGTAATTTCTTCTGCCTTTCTTCATGTTCAAATTGTAATTTCTTCTGCCTTTCTTCATGTTCAAATTGTAATTTCTTCTGCATTTTTCTATGTTAAAATTGTAATTTCTTCTGCCTTTCTTCATGTTCAAATTGTAATTTCTTCTGCATTTTTCTATGTTCAAATTGTAATTTCTTCTGCCTTTCTTCATGTTCAAATTGTAATTTCTTCTGCATTTTTCTATGTTAAAATTGTAATTTCTTCTGCCTTTCTTCATGTTCAAATTGTAATTTCTTCTGCATTTTTCTATGTTAAAATTGTAATTTCTTCTGCCCTTCTTCATGTTCAAATTGTAATTTCTTCTGCATTTTTCTATGTTAAAATTGTAATTTCTTCTGCCTTTCTTCATGTTCAAATTGTAATTTCTTCTGCATTTTTCTATGTTAAAATTGTAATTTCTTCTGCCTTTCTTCATGTTCAAATTGTAATTTCTTCTGCATTTTTCTATGTTAAAATTGTAATTTCTTCTGCCTTTCTTCATGTTAAAATTGTAATTTCTTCTGCCTTTCTTCATGTTCAAATTGTAATTTCTTCTGCATTTTTCTATGTTAAAATTGTAATTTCTTCTGCCTTTCTTCATGTTCAAATTGTAATTTCTTCTGCATTTTTCTATGTTAAAATTGTAATTTCTTCTGCCTTTCTTCATGTTCAAATTGTAATTTCTTCTGCCTTTCTTCATGTTCAAATTGTAATTTCTTCTGCATTTTTCTATGTTAAAATTGTAATTTCTTCTGCCTTTCTTCATGTTCAAATTGTAATTTCTTCTGCATTTTTCTATGTTAAAATTGTAATTTCTTCTGCCTTTCTTCATGTTCAAATTGTAATTTCTTCTGCATTTTTCTATGTTAAAATTGTAATTTCTTCTGCCTTTCTTCATGTTCAAATTGTAATTTCTTCTGCATTTTTCTATGTTAAAATTGTAATTTCTTCTGCCTTTCTTCATGTTCAAATTGTAATTTCTTCTGCCTTTCTTCATGTTCAAATTGTAATTTCTTCTGCATTTTTCTATGTTAAAATTGTAATTTCTTCTGCCTTTCTTCATGTTCAAATTGTAATTTCTTCTGCATTTTTCTATGTAAAAATTGTAATTTCTTCTGCCTTTCTTCATGTTCAAATTGTAATTTCTTCTGCATTTTTCTATGTTAAAATTGTAATTTCTTCTGCCTTTCTTCATGTTCAAATTGTAATTTCTTCTGCCTTTCTTCATGTTCAAATTGTAATTTCTTCTGCATTTTTCTATGTTAAAATTGTAATTTCTTCTGCCTTTCTTCATGTTCAAATTGTAATTTCTTCTGCATTTTTCTATGTTAAAATTGTAATTTCTTCTGCCTTTCTTCATGTTCAAATTGTAATTTCTTCTGCCTTTCTTCATGTTCAAATTGTAATTTCATCTGCATTTTTCTATGTTAAAATTGTAATTTCTTCTGCCTTTCTTCATGTTCAAATTGTAATTTCTTCTGCATTTTTCTATGTTAAAATTGTAATTTCTTCTGCCTTTCTTCATGTTCAAATTGTAATTTCTTCTGCCTTTCTTCATGTTCAAATTGTAATTTCTTCTGCATTTTTCTATGTTAAAATTGTAATTTCTTCTGCCTTTCTTCATGTTCAAATTGTAATTTCTTCTGCATTTTTCTATGTTAAAATTGTAATTTCTTCTGCCTTTCTTCATGTTAAAATTGTAATTTCTTCTGCCTTTCTTCATGTTCAAATTGTAATTTCTTCTGCCTTTCTTCATGTTCAAATTGTAATTTCTTCTGCCTTTCTTCATGTTCAAATTGTAATTTCTTCTGCCTTTCTTCATGTTAAAATTGTAATTTCTTCTGCCTTTGTTCATGTTAAAATTGTAATTTCTTCTGCCTTTCTTCATGTTAAAATTGTAATTTCTTCTGCCTTTCTTCATGTTCAAATTGTAATTTCTTCTGCATTTTTCTATGTTAAAATTGTAATTTCTTCTGCATTTTTCTATGTTCAAATTGTAATTTCTTCTGCCTTTCTTCATGTTCAAATTGTAATTTCTTCTGCCTTTCTTCATGTTCAAATTGTAATTTCTTCTGCCTTTCTTCATGTTAAAATTGTAATTTCTTCTGCCTTTCTTCATGTTCAAATTGTAATTTCTTCTGCCTTTCTTCATGTTCAAATTGTAATTTCTTCTGCCTTTCTTCATGTTCAAATTGTAATTTCTTCTGCCTTTCTTCATGTGCAAATTGTAATTTCTTCTGCCTTTCTTCATGTTCAAATTGTAATTTCTTCTGCCTTTCTTCATGTTCAAATTGTAATTTCTTCTGCCTTTCTTCATGTTAAAATTGTAATTTCTTCTGCCTTTCTTCATGTTCAAATTGTAATTTCTTCTGCCTTTCTTCATGTTAAAATTGTAATTTCTTCTGCCTTTCTTCATGTTCAAATTGTAATTTCTTCTGCCTTTCTTCATGTTCAAATTGTAATTTCTTCTGCCTTTCTTCATGTTCAAATTGTAATTTCTTCTGCCTTTCTTCATGTGCAAATTGTAATTTCTTCTGCCTTTCTTCATGTTCAAATTGTAATTTCTTCTGCCTTTCTTCATGTTCAAATTGTAATTTCTTCTGCATTTTTCTATGTTAAAATTGTAATTTCTTCTGCCTTTCTTCATGTTCAAATTGTAATTTCTTCTGCATTTTTCTATGTTAAAATTGTAATTTCTTCTGCCTTTCTTCATGTTCAAATTGTAATTTCTTCTGCATTTTTCTATGTTAAAATTGTAATTTCTTCTGCCTTTCTTCATGTTCAAATTGTAATTTCTTCTGCCTTTCTTCATGTTCAAATTGTAATTTCTTCTGCATTTTTCTATGTTCAAATTGTAATTTCTTCTGCCTTTCTTCATGTTCAAATTGTAATTTCTTCTGCATTTTTCTATGTTAAAATTGTAATTTCTTCTGCCTTTCTTCATGTTCAAATTGTAATTTCTTCTGCCTTTCTTCATGTTCAAATTGTAATTTCTTCTGCCTTTCTTCATGTTCAAATTGTAATTTCTTCTGCCTTTCTTCATGTTCAAATTGTAATTTCTTCTGCATTTTTCTATGTTAAAATTGTAATTTCTTCTGCCTTTCTTCATGTTCAAATTGTAATTTCTTCTGCATTTTTCTATGTTAAAATTGTAATTTCTTCTGCCTTTCTTCATGTTCAAATTGTAATTTCTTCTGCCTTTCTTCATGTTCAAATTGTAATTTCTTCTGCCTTTCTTCATGTTCAAATTGTAATTTCTTCTGCCTTTCTTCATGTTCAAATTGTAATTTCTTCTGCATTTTTCTATGTTAAAATTGTAATTTCTTCTGCCTTTCTTCATGTTCAAATTGTAATTTCTTCTGCATTTTTCTATGTTAAAATTGTAATTTCTTCTGCCTTTCTTCATGTTCAAATTGTAATTTCTTCTGCATTTTTCTATGTTAAAATTGTAATTTCTTCTGCCTTTCTTCATGTTCAAATTGTAATTTCTTCTGCCTTTCTTCATGTTCAAATTGTAATTTCTTCTGCCTTTCTTCATGTTCAAATTGTAATTTCTTCTGCCTTTCTTCATGTTAAAATTGTAATTTCTTCTGCCTTTCTTCATGTTCAAATTGTAATTTCTTCTGCCTTTCTTCATGTTCAAATTGTAATTTCTTCTGCCTTTCTTCATGTTCAAATTGTAATTTCTTCTGCCTTTCTTCATGTGCAAATTGTAATTTCTTCTGCCTTTCTTCATGTTCAAATTGTAATTTCTTCTGCCTTTCTTCATGTTCAAATTGTAATTTCTTCTGCCTTTCTTCATGTTAAAATTGTAATTTCTTCTGCCTTTCTTCATGTTCAAATTGTAATTTCTTCTGCCTTTCTTCATGTTAAAATTGTAATTTCTTCTGCCTTTCTTCATGTTCAAATTGTAATTTCTTCTGCCTTTCTTCATGTTCAAATTGTAATTTCTTCTGCCTTTCTTCATGTTCAAATTGTAATTTCTTCTGCCTTTCTTCATGTGCAAATTGTAATTTCTTCTGCCTTTCTTCATGTTCAAATTGTAATTTCTTCTGCCTTTCTTCATGTTCAAATTGTAATTTCTTCTGCATTTTTCTATGTTAAAATTGTAATTTCTTCTGCCTTTCTTCATGTTCAAATTGTAATTTCTTCTGCATTTTTCTATGTTAAAATTGTAATTTCTTCTGCCTTTCTTCATGTTCAAATTGTAATTTCTTCTGCATTTTTCTATGTTAAAATTGTAATTTCTTCTGCCTTTCTTCATGTTCAAATTGTAATTTCTTCTGCCTTTCTTCATGTTCAAATTGTAATTTCTTCTGCATTTTTCTATGTTAAAATTGTAATTTCTTCTGCCTTTCTTCATGTTCAAATTGTAATTTCTTCTGCATTTTTCTATGTTAAAATTGTAATTTCTTCTGCCTTTCTTCATGTTCAAATTGTAATTTCTTCTGCCTTTCTTCATGTTCAAATTGTAATTTCTTCTGCCTTTCTTCATGTTCAAATTGTAATTTCTTCTGCCTTTCTTCATGTTTAAATTGTAATTTCTTCTGCATTTTTCTATGTTAAAATTGTAATTTCTTCTGCCTTTCTTCATGTTCAAATTGTAATTTCTTCTGCATTTTTCTATGTTAAAATTGTAATTTCTTCTGCCTTTCTTCATGTTCAAATTGTAATTTCTTCTGCCTTTCTTCATGTTCAAATTGTAATTTCTTCTGCCTTTCTTCATGTTCAAATTGTAATTTCTTCTGCCTTTCTTCATGTTCAAATTGTAATTTCTTCTGCATTTTTCTATGTTAAAATTGTAATTTCTTCTGCCTTTCTTCATGTTCAAATTGTAATTTCTTCTGCATTTTTCTATGTTAAAATTGTAATTTCTTCTGCCTTTCTTCATGTTCAAATTGTAATTTCTTCTGCATTTTTCTATGTTAAAATTGTAATTTCTTCTGCCTTTCTTCATGTTCAAATTGTAATTTCTTCTGCCTTTCTTCATGTTCAAATTGTAATTTCTTCTGCATTTTTCTATGTTAAAATTGTAATTTCTTCTGCCTTTCTTCATGTTCAAATTGTAATTTCTTCTGCATTTTTCTATGTTAAAATTGTAATTTCTTCTGCCTTTCTTCATGTTCAAATTGTAATTTCTTCTGCCTTTCTTCATGTTCAAATTGTAATTTCTTCTGCCTTTCTTCATGTTCAAATTGTAATTTATTCTGCCTTTCTTCATGTTCAAATTGTAATTTCTTCTGCATTTTTCTATGTTAAAATTGTAATTTCTTCTGCCTTTCTTCATGTTCAAATTGTAATTTCTTCTGCATTTTTCTATGTTAAAATTGTAATTTCTTCTGCCTTTCTTCATGTTCAAATTGTAATTTCTTCTGCCTTTCTTCATGTTCAAATTGTAATTTCTTCTGCATTTTTCTATGTTAAAATTGTAATTTCTTCTGCATTTTTCTATGTTCAAATTGTAATTTCTTCTGCATTTTTCTATGTTAAAATTGTAATTTCTTCTGCCTTTCTTCATGTTCAAATTGTAATTTCTTCTGCATTTTTCTATGTTAAAATTGTAATTTCTTCTGCCTTTCTTCATGTTCAAATTGTAATTTCTTCTGCATTTTTCTATGTTAAAATTGTAATTTCTTCTGCCTTTCTTCATGTTCAAATTGTAATTTCTTCTGCATTTTTCTATGTTAAAATTGTAATTTCTTCTGCCTTTCTTCATGTTCAAATTGTAATTTCTTCTGCATTTTTCTATGTTAAAATTGTAATTTCTTCTGCCTTTCTTCATGTTCAAATTGTAATTTCTTCTGCATTTTTCTATGTTAAAATTGTAATTTCTTCTGCCTTTCTTCATGTTCAAATTGTAATTTCTTCTGCCTTTCTTCATGTTCAAATTGTAATTTCTTCTGCATTTTTCTATGTTAAAATTGTAATTTCTTCTGCCTTTCTTCATGTTCAAATTGTAATTTCTTCTGCATTTTTCTATGTTAAAATTGTAATTTCTTCTGCATTTTTCTATGTTAAAATTGTAATTTCTTCTGCCTTTCTTCATGTTCAAATTGTAATTTCTTCTGCATTTTTCTATGTTAAAATTGTAATTTCTTCTGCCTTTCTTCATGTTCAAATTGTAATTTCTTCTGCATTTTTCTATGTTAAAATTGTAATTTCTTCTGCCTTTCTTCATGTTCAAATTGTAATTTCTTCTGCATTTTTCTATGTTAAAATTGTAATTTCTTCTGCCTTTCTTCATGTTCAAATTGTAATTTCTTCTGCATTTTTCTATGTTCAAATTGTAATTTCTTCTGCCTTTCTTCATGTTCAAATTGTAATTTCTTCTGCCTTTCTTCATGTTCAAATTGTAATTTCTTCTGCCTTTCTTCATGTTCAAATTGTAATTTCTTCTGCCTTTCTTCATGTTAAAATTGTAATTTCTTCTGCCTTTCTTCATGTTCAAATTGTAATTTCTTCTGCATTTTTCTATGTTAAAATTGTAATTTCTTCTGCCTTTCTTCATGTTCAAATTGTAATTTCTTCTGCCTTTCTTCATGTTAAAATTGTAATTTCTTCTGCCTTTCTTCATGTTCAAATTGTAATTTCTTCTGCATTTTTCTATGTTAAAATTGTAATTTCTTCTGCCTTTCTTCATGTTCAAATTGTAATTTCTTCTGCATTTTTCTATGTTAAAATTGTAATTTCTTCTGCCTTTCTTCATGTTCAAATTGTAATTTCTTCTGCCTTTCTTCATGTTCAAATTGTAATTTCTTCTGCCTTTCTTCATGTTCAAATTGTAATTTCTTCTGCCTTTCTTCATGTTAAAATTGTAATTTCTTCTGCCTTTCTTCATGTTCAAATTGTAATTTCTTCTGCCTTTCTTCATGTTCAAATTGTAATTTCTTCTGCCTTTCTTCATGTTCAAATTGTAATTTCTTCTGCATTTTTCTATGTTAAAATTGTAATTTCTTCTGCCTTTCTTCATGTTCAAATTGTAATTTCTTCTGCCTTTCTTCATGTTCAAATTGTAATTTCTTCTGCATTTTTCTATGTTAAAATTGTAATTTCTTCTGCCTTTCTTCATGTTAAAATTGTAATTTCTTCTGCATTTTTCTATGTTAAAATTGTAATTTCTTCTGCCTTTCTTCATGTTCAAATTGTAATTTCTTCTGCATTTTTCTATGTTAAAATTGTAATTTCTTCTGCCTTTCTTCATGTTAAAATTGTAATTTCTTCTGCCTTTCTTCATGTTCAAATTGTAATTTCTTCTGCATTTTTCTATGTTAAAATTGTAATTTCTTCTGCCTTTCTTCATGTTCAAATTGTAATTTCTTCTGCATTTTTCTATGTTCAAATTGTAATTTCTTCTGCCTTTCTTCATGTTAAAATTGTAATTTCTTCTGCATTTTTCTATGTTAAAATTGTAATTTCTTCTGCCTTTCTTCATGTTCAAATTGTAATTTCTTCTGCATTTTTCTATGTTAAAATTGTAATTTCTTCTGCCTTTCTTCATGTTCAAATTGTAATTTCTTCTGCATTTTTCTATGTTAAAATTGTAATTTCTTCTGCCTTTCTTCATGTTCAAATTGTAATTTCTTCTGCATTTTTCTATGTTAAAATTGTAATTTCTTCTGCCTTTCTTCATGTTCAAATTGTAATTTCTTCTGCCTTTCTTCATGTTAAAATTGTAATTTCTTCTGCCTTTCTTCATGTTCAAATTGTAATTTCTTCTGCCTTTCTTCATGTTCAAATTGTAATTTCTTCTGCATTTTTCTATGTTAAAATTGTAATTTCTTCTGCCTTTCTTCATGTTAAAATTGTAATTTCTTCTGCCTTTCTTCATGTTCAAATTGTAATTTCTTCTGCCTTTCTTCATGTTCAAATTGTAATTTCTTCTGCATTTTTCTATGTTAAAATTGTAATTTCTTCTGCCTTTCTTCATGTTCAAATTGTAATTTCTTCTGCATTTTTCTATGTTAAAATTGTAATTTCTTCTGCCTTTCTTCATGTTCAAATTGTAATTTCTTCTGAATTTTTCTATGTTAAAATTGTAATTTCTTCTGCCTTTCTTCATGTTCAAATTGTAATTTCTTCTGCATTTTTCTATGTTAAAATTGTAATTTCTTCTGCCTTTCTTCATGTTCAAATTGTAATTTCTTCTGCCTTTCTTCATGTTAAAATTGTAATTTCTTCTGCCTTTCTTCATGTTCAAATTGTAATTTCTTCTGCCTTTCTTCATGTTCAAATTGTAATTTCTTCTGCATTTTACTATGTTAAAATTGTAATTTCTTCTGCCTTTCTTCATGTTAAAATTGTAATTTCTTCTGCCTTTCTTCATGTTCAAATTGTAATTTCTTCTGCCTTTCTTCATGTTCAAATTGTAATTTCTTCTGCATTTTTCTATGTTAAAATTGTAATTTCTTCTGCCTTTCTTCATGTTCAAATTGTAATTTCTTCTGCATTTTTCTATGTTAAAATTGTAATTTCTTCTGCCTTTCTTCATGTTCAAATTGTAATTTCTTCTGAATTTTTCTATGTTAAAATTGTAATTTCTTCTGCCTTTCTTCATGTTCAAATTGTAATTTCTTCTGCATTTTTCTATGTTAAAATTGTAATTTCTTCTGCCTTTCTTCATGTTCAAATTGTAATTTCTTCTGCCTTTCTTCATGTTAAAATTGTAATTTCTTCTGCCTTTCTTCATGTTCAAATTGTAATTTCTTCTGCCTTTCTTCATGTTCAAATTGTAATTTCTTCTGCATTTTTCTATGTTAAAATTGTAATTTCTTCTGCCTTTCTTCATGTTAAAATTGTAATTTCTTCTGCCTTTCTTCATGTTCAAATTGTAATTTCTTCTGCCTTTCTTCATGTTCAAATTGTAATTTCTTCTGCATTTTTCTATGTTAAAATTGTAATTTCTTCTGCCTTTCTTCATGTTCAAATTGTAATTTCTTCTGCCTTTCTTCATGTTCAAATTGTAATTTCTTCTGCATTTTTCTATGTTAAAATTGTAATTTCTTCTGCCTTTCTTCATGTTCAAATTGTAATTTCTTCTGCATTTTTCTATGTTAAAATTGTAATTTCTTCTGCCTTTCTTCATGTTAAAATTGTAATTTCTTCTGCCTTTCTTCATGTTCAAATTGTAATTTCTTCTGCCTTTCTTCATGTTCAAATTGTAATTTCTTCTGCCTTTCTTCATGTTCAAATTGTAATTTCTTCTGCCTTTCTTCATGTTAAAATTGTAATTTCTTCTGCCTTTGTTCATGTTAAAATTGTAATTTCTTCTGCCTTTCTTCATGTTAAAATTGTAATTTCTTCTGCCTTTCTTCATGTTCAAATTGTAATTTCTTCTGCATTTTTCTATGTTAAAATTGTAATTTCTTCTGCATTTTTCTATGTTCAAATTGTAATTTCTTCTGCCTTTCTTCATGTTCAAATTGTAATTTCTTCTGCCTTTCTTCATGTTCAAATTGTAATTTCTTCTGCCTTTCTTCATGTTAAAATTGTAATTTCTTCTGCCTTTCTTCATGTTCAAATTGTAATTTCTTCTGCCTTTCTTCATGTTCAAATTGTAATTTCTTCTGCCTTTCTTCATGTTCAAATTGTAATTTCTTCTGCCTTTCTTCATGTGCAAATTGTAATTTCTTCTGCCTTTCTTCATGTTCAAATTGTAATTTCTTCTGCCTTTCTTCATGTTCAAATTGTAATTTCTTCTGCCTTTCTTCATGTTAAAATTGTAATTTCTTCTGCCTTTCTTCATGTTCAAATTGTAATTTCTTCTGCCTTTCTTCATGTTAAAATTGTAATTTCTTCTGCCTTTCTTCATGTTCAAATTGTAATTTCTTCTGCCTTTCTTCATGTTCAAATTGTAATTTCTTCTGCCTTTCTTCATGTTCAAATTGTAATTTCTTCTGCCTTTCTTCATGTGCAAATTGTAATTTCTTCTGCCTTTCTTCATGTTCAAATTGTAATTTCTTCTGCCTTTCTTCATGTTCAAATTGTAATTTCTTCTGCATTTTTCTATGTTAAAATTGTAATTTCTTCTGCCTTTCTTCATGTTCAAATTGTAATTTCTTCTGCATTTTTCTATGTTAAAATTGTAATTTCTTCTGCCTTTCTTCATGTTCAAATTGTAATTTCTTCTGCATTTTTCTATGTTAAAATTGTAATTTCTTCTGCCTTTCTTCATGTTCAAATTGTAATTTCTTCTGCCTTTCTTCATGTTCAAATTGTAATTTCTTCTGCATTTTTCTATGTTAAAATTGTAATTTCTTCTGCCTTTCTTCATGTTCAAATTGTAATTTCTTCTGCATTTTTCTATGTTAAAATTGTAATTTCTTCTGCCTTTCTTCATGTTCAAATTGTAATTTCTTCTGCCTTTCTTCATGTTCAAATTGTAATTTCTTCTGCCTTTCTTCATGTTCAAATTGTAATTTCTTCTGCCTTTCTTCATGTTCAAATTGTAATTTCTTCTGCATTTTTCTATGTTAAAATTGTAATTTCTTCTGCCTTTCTTCATGTTCAAATTGTAATTTCTTCTGCATTTTTCTATGTTAAAATTGTAATTTCTTCTGCCTTTCTTCATGTTCAAATTGTAATTTCTTCTGCCTTTCTTCATGTTCAAATTGTAATTTCTTCTGCCTTTCTTCATGTTCAAATTGTAATTTCTTCTGCCTTTCTTCATGTTCAAATTGTAATTTCTTCTGCATTTTTCTATGTTAAAATTGTAATTTCTTCTGCCTTTCTTCATGTTCAAATTGTAATTTCTTCTGCATTTTTCTATGTTAAAATTGTAATTTCTTCTGCCTTTCTTCATGTTCAAATTGTAATTTCTTCTGCATTTTTCTATGTTAAAATTGTAATTTCTTCTGCCTTTCTTCATGTTCAAATTGTAATTTCTTCTGCCTTTCTTCATGTTCAAATTGTAATTTCTTCTGCCTTTCTTCATGTTCAAATTGTAATTTCTTCTGCCTTTCTTCATGTTAAAATTGTAATTTCTTCTGCCTTTCTTCATGTTCAAATTGTAATTTCTTCTGCCTTTCTTCATGTTCAAATTGTAATTTCTTCTGCCTTTCTTCATGTTCAAATTGTAATTTCTTCTGCCTTTCTTCATGTGCAAATTGTAATTTCTTCTGCCTTTCTTCATGTTCAAATTGTAATTTCTTCTGCCTTTCTTCATG
Organism: Euprymna scolopes; assembly: GCF_053919585.1. Lineage (NCBI taxonomy): Eukaryota > Metazoa > Mollusca > Cephalopoda > Sepiida > Sepiolidae > Euprymna > Euprymna scolopes. Next base: position 18,925 of record NW_027633595.1, on the reverse strand, counting down.
TTCAAATTGTAATTTCTTCTGCCTTTCTTCATGTTAAAATTGTAATTTCTTCTGCCTTTCTTCATGTTCAAATTGTAATTTCTTCTGCCTTTCTTCATGTTAAAATTGTAATTTCTTCTGCCTTTCTTCATGTTCAAATTGTAATTTCTTCTGCCTTTCTTCATGTTCAAATTGTAATTTCTTCTGCCTTTCTTCATGTTCAAATTGTAATTTCTTCTGCCTTTCTTCATGTGCAAATTGTAATTTCTTCTGCCTTTCTTCATGTTCAAATTGTAATTTCTTCTGCCTTTCTTCATGTTCAAATTGTAATTTCTTCTGCATTTTTCTATGTTAAAATTGTAATTTCTTCTGCCTTTCTTCATGTTCAAATTGTAATTTCTTCTGCATTTTTCTATGTTAAAATTGTAATTTCTTCTGCCTTTCTTCATGTTCAAATTGTAATTTCTTCTGCATTTTTCTATGTTAAAATTGTAATTTCTTCTGCCTTTCTTCATGTTCAAATTGTAATTTCTTCTGCCTTTCTTCATGTTCAAATTGTAATTTCTTCTGCATTTTTCTATGTTAAAATTGTAATTTCTTCTGCCTTTCTTCATGTTCAAATTGTAATTTCTTCTGCATTTTTCTATGTTAAAATTGTAATTTCTTCTGCCTTTCTTCATGTTCAAATTGTAATTTCTTCTGCCTTTCTTCATGTTCAAATTGTAATTTCTTCTGCCTTTCTTCATGTTCAAATTGTAATTTCTTCTGCCTTTCTTCATGTTCAAATTGTAATTTCTTCTGCCTTTCTTCATGTTCAAATTGTAATTTCTTCTGCCTTTCTTCATGTTCAAATTGTAATTTCTTCTGCATTTTTCTATGTTAAAATTGTAATTTCTTCTGCCTTTCTTCATGTTCAAATTGTAATTTCTTCTGCATTTTTCTATGTTAAAATTGTAATTTCTTCTGCCTTTCTTCATGTTCAAATTGTAATTTCTTCTGCATTTTTCTATGTTAAAATTGTAATTTCTTCTGCCTTTCTTCATGTTCAAATTGTAATTTCTTCTGCCTTTCTTCATGTTCAAATTGTAATTTCTTCTGCCTTTCTTCATGTTCAAATTGTAATTTCTTCTGCCTTTCTTCATGTTCAAATTGTAATTTCTTCTGCATTTTTCTATGTTAAAATTGTAATTTCTTCTGCCTTTCTTCATGTTCAAATTGTAATTTCTTCTGCATTTTTCTATGTTAAAATTGTAATTTCTTCTGCCTTTCTTCATGTTCAAATTGTAATTTCTTCTGCATTTTTCTATGTTAAAATTGTAATTTCTTCTGCCTTTCTTCATGTTCAAATTGTAATTTCTTCTGCCTTTCTTCATGTTCAAATTGTAATTTCTTCTGCATTTTTCTATGTTAAAATTGTAATTTCTTCTGCCTTTCTTCATGTTCAAATTGTAATTTCTTCTGCATTTTTCTATGTTAAAATTGTAATTTCTTCTGCCTTTCTTCATGTTCAAATTGTAATTTCTTCTGCCTTTCTTCATGTTCAAATTGTAATTTCTTCTGCCTTTCTTCATGTTCAAATTGTAATTTATTCTGCCTTTCTTCATGTTCAAATTGTAATTTCTTCTGCATTTTTCTATGTTAAAATTGTAATTTCTTCTGCCTTTCTTCATGTTCAAATTGTAATTTCTTCTGCATTTTTCTATGTTAAAATTGTAATTTCTTCTGCCTTTCTTCATGTTCAAATTGTAATTTCTTCTGCCTTTCTTCATGTTCAAATTGTAATTTCTTCTGCATTTTTCTATGTTAAAATTGTAATTTCTTCTGCATTTTTCTATGTTCAAATTGTAATTTCTTCTGCATTTTTCTATGTTAAAATTGTAATTTCTTCTGCCTTTCTTCATGTTCAAATTGTAATTTCTTCTGCATTTTTCTATGTTAAAATTGTAATTTCTTCTGCCTTTCTTCATGTTCAAATTGTAATTTCTTCTGCATTTTTCTATGTTAAAATTGTAATTTCTTCTGCCTTTCTTCATGTTCAAATTGTAATTTCTTCTGCATTTTTCTATGTTAAAATTGTAATTTCTTCTGCCTTTCTTCATGTTCAAATTGTAATTTCTTCTGCCTTTCTTCATGTTCAAATTGTAATTTCTTCTGCATTTTTCTATGTTAAAATTGTAATTTCTTCTGCCTTTCTTCATGTTCAAATTGTAATTTCTTCTGCATTTTTCTATGTTAAAATTGTAATTTCTTCTGCATTTTTCTATGTTAAAATTGTAATTTCTTCTGCCTTTCTTCATGTTCAAATTGTAATTTCTTCTGCATTTTTCTATGTTAAAATTGTAATTTCTTCTGCCTTTCTTTTCAAATTGTAATTTCTTCTGCATTTTTCTATGTTAAAATTGTAATTTCTTCTGCCTTTCTTCATGTTCAAATTGTAATTTCTTCTGCATTTTTCTATGTTAAAATTGTAATTTCTTCTGCCTTTCTTCATGTTCAAATTGTAATTTCTTCTGCATTTTTCTATGTTAAAATTGTAATTTCTTCTGCCTTTCTTCATGTTCAAATTGTAATTTCTTCTGCCTTTCTTCATGTTCAAATTGTAATTTCTTCTGCCTTTCTTCATGTTCAAATTGTAATTTCTTCTGCCTTTCTTCATGTTAAAATTGTAATTTCTTCTGCCTTTCTTCATGTTCAAATTGTAATTTCTTCTGCATTTTTCTATGTTAAAATTGTAATTTCTTCTGCCTTTCTTCATGTTCAAATTGTAATTTCTTCTGCCTTTCTTCATGTTAAAATTGTAATTTCTTCTGCCTTTCTTCATGTTCAAATTGTAATTTCTTCTGCATTTTTCTATGTTAAAATTGTAATTTCTTCTGCCTTTCTTCATGTTCAAATTGTAATTTCTTCTGCATTTTTCTATGTTAAAATTGTAATTTCTTCTGCCTTTCTTCATGTTCAAATTGTAATTTCTTCTGCCTTTCTTCATGTTCAAATTGTAATTTCTTCTGCCTTTCTTCATGTTCAAATTGTAATTTCTTCTGCCTTTCTTCATGTTAAAATTGTAATTTCTTCTGCCTTTCTTCATGTTCAAATTGTAATTTCTTCTGCCTTTCTTCATGTTCAAATTGTAATTTCTTCTGCCTTTCTTCATGTTCAAATTGTAATTTCTTCTGCATTTTTCTATGTTAAAATTGTAATTTCTTCTGCCTTTCTTCATGTTCAAATTGTAATTTCTTCTGCCTTTCTTCATGTTCAAATTGTAATTTCTTCTGCATTTTTCTATGTTAAAATTGTAATTTCTTCTGCCTTTCTTCATGTTCAAATTGTAATTTCTTCTGCATTTTTCTATGTTAAAATTGTAATTTCTTCTGCCTTTCTTCATGTTCAAATTGTAATTTCTTCTGCATTTTTCTATGTTAAAATTGTAATTTCTTCTGCCTTTCTTCATGTTAAAATTGTAATTTCTTCTGCCTTTCTTCATGTTCAAATTGTAATTTCTTCTGCATTTTTCTATGTTAAAATTGTAATTTCTTCTGCCTTTCTTCATGTTCAAATTGTAATTTCTTCTGCATTTTTCTATGTTCAAATTGTAATTTCTTCTGCCTTTCTTCATGTTAAAATTGTAATTTCTTCTGCATTTTTCTATGTTAAAATTGTAATTTCTTCTGCCTTTCTTCATGTTCAAATTGTAATTTCTTCTGCATTTTTCTATGTTAAAATTGTAATTTCTTCTGCCTTTCTTCATGTTCAAATTGTAATTTCTTCTGCATTTTTCTATGTTAAAATTGTAATTTCTTCTGCCTTTCTTCATGTTCAAATTGTAATTTCTTCTGCATTTTTCTATGTTAAAATTGTAATTTCTTCTGCCTTTCTTCATGTTCAAATTGTAATTTCTTCTGCCTTTCTTCATGTTAAAATTGTAATTTCTTCTGCCTTTCTTCATGTTCAAATTGTAATTTCTTCTGCCTTTCTTCATGTTCAAATTGTAATTTCTTCTGCATTTTTCTATGTTAAAATTGTAATTTCTTCTGCCTTTCTTCATGTTAAAATTGTAATTTCTTCTGCCTTTCTTCATGTTCAAATTGTAATTTCTTCTGCCTTTCTTCATGTTCAAATTGTAATTTCTTCTGCATTTTTCTATGTTAAAATTGTAATTTCTTCTGCCTTTCTTCATGTTCAAATTGTAATTTCTTCTGCATTTTTCTATGTTAAAATTGTAATTTCTTCTGCCTTTCTTCATGTTCAAATTGTAATTTCTTCTGCATTTTTCTATGTTAAAATTGTAATTTCTTCTGCCTTTCTTCATGTTCAAATTGTAATTTCTTCTGCATTTTTCTATGTTAAAATTGTAATTTCTTCTGCCTTTCTTCATGTTCAAATTGTAATTTCTTCTGCCTTTCTTCATGTTAAAATTGTAATTTCTTCTGCCTTTCTTCATGTTCAAATTGTAATTTCTTCTGCCTTTCTTCATGTTCAAATTGTAATTTCTTCTGCATTTTTCTATGTTAAAATTGTAATTTCTTCTGCCTTTCTTCATGTTAAAATTGTAATTTCTTCTGCCTTTCTTCATGTTCAAATTGTAATTTCTTCTGCCTTTCTTCATGTTCAAATTGTAATTTCTTCTGCATTTTTCTATGTTAAAATTGTAATTTCTTCTGCCTTTCTTCATGTTCAAATTGTAATTTCTTCTGCATTTTTCTATGTTAAAATTGTAATTTCTTCTGCCTTTCTTCATGTTCAAATTGTAATTTCTTCTGCATTTTTCTATGTTAAAATTGTAATTTCTTCTGCCTTTCTTCATGTTCAAATTGTAATTTCTTCTGCATTTTTCTATGTTAAAATTGTAATTTCTTCTGCCTTTCTTCATGTTCAAATTGTAATTTCTTCTGCCTTTCTTCATGTTCAAATTGTAATTTCTTCTGCCTTTCTTCATGTTCAAATTGTAATTTCTTCTGCCTTTCTTCATGTTCAAATTGTAATTTCTTCTGCATTTTTCTATGTTAAAATTGTAATTTCTTCTGCCTTTCTTCATGTTCAAATTGTAATTTCTTCTGCATTTCTTCTATGTTCAAATTGTAATTTCTTCTGCCTTTCTTCATGTTCAAATTGTAATTTCTTCTGCATTTTTCTATGTTAAAATTGTAATTTCTTCTGCCTTTCTTCATGTTCAAATTGTAATTTCTTCTGCCTTTCTTCATGTTCAAATTGTAATTTCTTCTGCATTTTTCTATGTTAAAATTGTAATTTCTTCTGCCTTTCTTCATGTTCAAATTGTAATTTCTTCTGCATTTTTCTATGTTAAAATTGTAATTTCTTCTGCCTTTCTTCATGTTCAAATTGTAATTTCTTCTGCCTTTCTTCATGTTCAAATTGTAATTTCTTCTGCATTTTTCTATGTTAAAATTGTAATTTCTTCTGCCTTTCTTCATGTTCAAATTGTAATTTCTTCTGCCTTTCTTCATGTTCAAATTGTAATTTCTTCTGCATTTTTCTATGTTAAAATTGTAATTTCTTCTGCCTTTCTTCATGTTCAAATTGTAATTTCTTCTGCCTTTCTTCATGTTCAAATTGTAATTTCTTCTGCCTTTCTTCATGTTAAAATTGTAATTTCTTCTGCCTTTCTTCATGTTAAAATTGTAATTTCTTCTGCATTTTTCTATGTTAAAATTGTAATTTCTTCTGCCTTTCTTCATGTTCAAATTGTAATTTCTTCTGCATTTTTCTATGTTCAAATTGTAATTTCTTCTGCCTTTCTTCATGTTCAAATTGTAATTTCTTCTGCATTTTTCTATGTTAAAATTGTAATTTCTTCTGCCTTTCTTCATGTTCAAATTGTAATTTCTTCTGCATTTTTCTATGTTAAAATTGTAATTTCTTCTGCCTTTCTTCATGTTCAAATTGTAATTTCTTCTGCATTTTTCTATGTTAAAATTGTAATTTCTTCTGCCTTTCTTCATGTTCAAATTGTAATTTCTTCTGCATTTTTCTATGTTAAAATTGTAATTTCTTCTGCATTTTTCTATGTTAAAATTGTAATTTCTTCTGCCTTTCTTCATGTTCAAATTGTAATTTCTTCTGCATTTTTCTATGTTAAAATTGTAATTTCTTCTGCCTTTCTTCATGTTCAAATTGTAATTTCTTCTGCCTTTCTTCATGTTAAAATTGTAATTTCTTCTGCCTTTCTTCATGTTCAAATTGTAATTTCTTCTGCATTTTTCTATGTTAAAATTGTAATTTCTTCTGCCTTTCTTCATGTTCAAATTGTAATTTCTTCTGCCTTTCTTCATGTTAAAATTGTAATTTCTTCTGCCTTTCTTCATGTTCAAATTGTAATTTCTTCTGCATTTTTCTATGTTAAAATTGTAATTTCTTCTGCCTTTCTTCATGTTCAAATTGTAATTTCTTCTGCATTTTTCTATGTTAAAATTGTAATTTCTTCTGCCTTTCTTCATGTTCAAATTGTAATTTCTTCTGCCTTTCTTCATGTTCAAATTGTAATTTCTTCTGCCTTTCTTCATGTTCAAATTGTAATTTCTTCTGCATTTTTCTATGTTAAAATTGTAATTTCTTCTGCCTTTCTTCATGTTCAAATTGTAATTTCTTCTGCATTTTTCTATGTTAAAATTGTAATTTCTTCTGCATTTTTCTATGTTAAAATTGTAATTTCTTCTGCCTTTCTTCATGTTCAAATTGTAATTTCTTCTGCATTTTTCTATGTTAAAATTGTAATTTCTTCTGCCTTTCTTCATGTTCAAATTGTAATTTCTTCTGCCTTTCTTCATGTTCAAATTGTAATTTCTTCTGCATTTTTCTATGTTAAAATTGTAATTTCTTCTGCCTTTCTTCATGTTCAAATTGTAATTTCTTCTGCCTTTCTTCATGTTAAAATTGTAATTTCTTCTGCCTTTCTTCATGTTCAAATTGTAATTTCTTCTGCATTTTTCTATGTTAAAATTGTAATTTCTTCTGCCTTTCTTCATGTTCAAATTGTAATTTCTTCTGCATTTTTCTATGTTAAAATTGTAATTTCTTCTGCCTTTCTTCATGTTCAAATTGTAATTTCTTCTGCCTTTCTTCATGTTCAAATTGTAATTTCTTCTGCCTTTCTTCATGTTCAAATTGTAATTTCTTCTGCCTTTCTTCATGTTAAAATTGTAATTTCTTCTGCCTTTCTTCATGTTCAAATTGTAATTTCTTCTGCCTTTCTTCTATGTTCAAATTGTAATTTCTTCTGCCTTTCTTCATGTTCAAATTGTAATTTCTTCTGCATTTCTTCTATGTTAAAATTGTAATTTCTTCTGCCTTTCTTCATGTTCAAATTGTAATTTCTTCTGCCTTTCTTCATGTTCAAATTGTAATTTCTTCTGCATTTTTCTATGTTAAAATTGTAATTTCTTCTGCCTTTCTTCATGTTCAAATTGTAATTTCTTCTGCATTTTTCTATGTTAAAATTGTAATTTCTTCTGCCTTTCTTCATGTTCAAATTGTAATTTCTTCTGCATTTTTCTATGTTAAAATTGTAATTTCTTCTGCCTTTCTTCATGTTCAAATTGTAATTTCTTCTGCCTTTCTTCATGTTCAAATTGTAATTTCTTCTGCATTTCTTCTATGTTAAAATTGTAATTTCTTCTGCCTTTCTTCATGTTCAAATTGTAATTTCTTCTGCATTTTTCTATGTTCAAATTGTAATTTCTTCTGCCTTTCTTCATGTTCAAATTGTAATTTCTTCTGCATTTTTCTATGTTAAAATTGTAATTTCTTCTGCCTTTCTTCATGTTCAAATTGTAATTTCTTCTGCATTTTTCTATGTTAAAATTGTAATTTCTTCTGCATTTTTCTATGTTAAAATTGTAATTTCTTCTGCCTTTCTTCATGTTCAAATTGTAATTTCTTCTGCATTTTTCTATGTTAAAATTGTAATTTCTTCTGCCTTTCTTCATGTTCAAATTGTAATTTCTTCTGCATTTTTCTATGTTAAAATTGTAATTTCTTCTGCCTTTCTTCATGTTCAAATTGTAATTTCTTCTGCATTTTTCTATGTTAAAATTGTAATTTCTTCTGCCTTTCTTCATGTTCAAATTGTAATTTCTTCTGCATTTTTCTATGTTCAAATTGTAATTTCTTCTGCCTTTCTTCATGTTCAAATTGTAATTTCTTCTGCCTTTCTTCATGTTCAAATTGTAATTTCTTCTGCCTTTCTTCATGTTCAAATTGTAATTTCTTCTGCCTTTCTTCATGTTAAAATTGTAATTTCTTCTGCCTTTCTTCATGTTCAAATTGTAATTTCTTCTGCATTTTTCTATGTTAAAATTGTAATTTCTTCTGCCTTTCTTCATGTTCAAATTGTAATTTCTTCTGCCTTTCTTCATGTTAAAATTGTAATTTCTTCTGCCTTTCTTCATGTTCAAATTGTAATTTCTTCTGCATTTTTCTATGTTAAAATTGTAATTTCTTCTGCCTTTCTTCATGTTCAAATTGTAATTTCTTCTGCATTTTTCTATGTTAAAATTGTAATTTCTTCTGCCTTTCTTCATGTTCAAATTGTAATTTCTTCTGCCTTTCTTCATGTTCAAATTGTAATTTCTTCTGCCTTTCTTCATGTTCAAATTGTAATTTCTTCTGCCTTTCTTCATGTTAAAATTGTAATTTCTTCTGCCTTTCTTCATGTTCAAATTGTAATTTCTTCTGCCTTTCTTCATGTTCAAATTGTAATTTCTTCTGCCTTTCTTCATGTTCAAATTGTAATTTCTTCTGCATTTTTCTATGTTAAAATTGTAATTTCTTCTGCCTTTCTTCATGTTCAAATTGTAATTTCTTCTGCCTTTCTTCATGTTCAAATTGTAATTTCTTCTGCATTTTTCTATGTTAAAATTGTAATTTCTTCTGCCTTTCTTCATGTTCAAATTGTAATTTCTTCTGCATTTTTCTATGTTAAAATTGTAATTTCTTCTGCCTTTCTTCATGTTCAAATTGTAATTTCTTCTGCATTTTTCTATGTTAAAATTGTAATTTCTTCTGCCTTTCTTCATGTTCAAATTGTAATTTCTTCTGCCTTTCTTCATGTTCAAATTGTAATTTCTTCTGCATTTTTCTATGTTAAAATTGTAATTTCTTCTGCCTTTCTTCATGTTCAAATTGTAATTTCTTCTGCATTTTTCTATGTTCAAATTGTAATTTCTTCTGCCTTTCTTCATGTTCAAATTGTAATTTCTTCTGCATTTTTCTATGTTAAAATTGTAATTTCTTCTGCCTTTCTTCATGTTCAAATTGTAATTTCTTCTGCATTTTTCTATGTTAAAATTGTAATTTCTTCTGCCTTTCTTCATGTTCAAATTGTAATTTCTTCTGCATTTTTCTATGTTAAAATTGTAATTTCTTCTGCCTTTCTTCATGTTCAAATTGTAATTTCTTCTGCATTTTTCTATGTTAAAATTGTAATTTCTTCTGCCTTTCTTCATGTTCAAATTGTAATTTCTTCTGCCTTTCTTCATGTTAAAATTGTAATTTCTTCTGCCTTTCTTCATGTTCAAATTGTAATTTCTTCTGCCTTTCTTCATGTTCAAATTGTAATTTCTTCTGCATTTTTCTATGTTAAAATTGTAATTTCTTCTGCCTTTCTTCATGTTCAAATTGTAATTTCTTCTGCCTTTCTTCTATGTTCAAATTGTAATTTCTTCTGCCTTTCTTCATGTTCAAATTGTAATTTCTTCTGCATTTTTCTATGTTAAAATTGTAATTTCTTCTGCCTTTCTTCATGTTCAAATTGTAATTTCTTCTGCATTTTTCTATGTTAAAATTGTAATTTCTTCTGCCTTTCTTCATGTTCAAATTGTAATTTCTTCTGCATTTTTCTATGTTAAAATTGTAATTTCTTCTGCCTTTCTTCATGTTCAAATTGTAATTTCTTCTGCATTTCTTCTATGTTAAAATTGTAATTTCTTCTGCCTTTCTTCATGTTCAAATTGTAATTTCTTCTGCCTTTCTTCATGTTAAAATTGTAATTTCTTCTGCCTTTCTTCATGTTCAAATTGTAATTTCTTCTGCCTTTCTTCATGTTCAAATTGTAATTTCTTCTGCATTTTTCTATGTTAAAATTGTAATTTCTTCTGCCTTTCTTCATGTTCAAATTGTAATTTCTTCTGCCTTTCTTCATGTTCAAATTGTAATTTCTTCTGCCTTTCTTCATGTTCAAATTGTAATTTCTTCTGCATTTTTCTATGTTAAAATTGTAATTTCTTCTGCCTTTCTTCATGTTCAAATTGTAATTTCTTCTGCATTTTTCTATGTTAAAATTGTAATTTCTTCTGCCTTTCTTCATGTTCAAATTGTAATTTCTTCTGAATTTTTCTATGTTAAAATTGTAATTTCTTCTGCCTTTCTTCATGTTCAAATTGTAATTTCTTCTGCATTTTTCTATGTTAAAATTGTAATTTCTTCTGCCTTTCTTCATGTTCAAATTGTAATTTCTTCTGCCTTTCTTCATGTTAAAATTGTAATTTCTTCTGCCTTTCTTCATGTTCAAATTGTAATTTCTTCTGCCTTTCTTCATGTTCAAATTGTAATTTCTTCTGCATTTTTCTATGTTAAAATTGTAATTTCTTCTGCCTTTCTTCATGTTAAAATTGTAATTTCTTCTGCCTTTCTTCATGTTCAAATTGTAATTTCTTCTGCCTTTCTTCATGTTCAAATTGTAATTTCTTCTGCATTTTTCTATGTTAAAATTGTAATTTCTTCTGCATTTTTCTATGTTAAAATTGTAATTTCTTCTGCCTTTCTTCATGTTCAAATTGTAATTTCTTCTGCCTTTCTTCATGTTAAAATTGTAATTTCTTCTGCCTTTCTTCATGTTCAAATTGTAATTTCTTCTGCATTTTTCTATGTTAAAATTGTAATTTCTTCTGCCTTTCTTCATGTTCAAATTGTAATTTCTTCTGCCTTTCTTCATGTTCAAATTGTAATTTCTTCTGCATTTTTCTATGTTAAAATTGTAATTTCTTCTGCCTTTCTTCATGTTCAAATTGTAATTTCTTCTGCCTTTCTTCATGTTCAAATTGTAATTTCTTCTGCCTTTCTTCATGTTAAAATTGTAATTTCTTCTGCCTTTCTTCATGTTAAAATTGTAATTTCTTCTGCATTTTTCTATGTTAAAATTGTAATTTCTTCTGCCTTTCTTCATGTTCAAATTGTAATTTCTTCTGCATTTTTCTATGTTAAAATTGTAATTTCTTCTGCCTTTCTTCATGTTCAAATTGTAATTTCTTCTGCATTTTTCTATGTTAAAATTGTAATTTCTTCTGCCTTTCTTCATGTTCAAATTGTAATTTCTTCTGCATTTTTCTATGTTAAAATTGTAATTTCTTCTGCCTTTCTTCATGTTCAAATTGTAATTTCTTCTGCATTTTTCTATGTTAAAATTGTAATTTCTTCTGCCTTTCTTCATGTTCAAATTGTAATTTCTTCTGCATTTTTCTATGTTAAAATTGTAATTTCTTCTGCATTTTTCTATGTTAAAATTGTAATTTCTTCTGCCTTTCTTCATGTTCAAATTGTAATTTCTTCTGCATTTTTCTATGTTAAAATTGTAATTTCTTCTGCCTTTCTTCATGTTCAAATTGTAATTTCTTCTGCCTTTCTTCATGTTCAAATTGTAATTTCTTCTGCATTTTTCTATGTTAAAATTGTAATTTCTTCTGCCTTTCTTCATGTTCAAATTGTAATTTCTTCTGCATTTTTCTATGTTCAAATTGTAATTTCTTCTGCATTTTTCTATGTTAAAATTGTAATTTCTTCTGCCTTTCTTCATGTTCAAATTGTAATTTCTTCTGCATTTCTTCATGTTAAAATTGTAATTTCTTCTGCCTTTCTTCATGTTCAAATTGTAATTTCTTCTGCATTTTTCTATGTTAAAATTGTAATTTCTTCTGCCTTTCTTCATGTTCAAATTGTAATTTCTTCTGCATTTTTCTATGTTAAAATTGTAATTTCTTCTGCCTTTCTTCATGTTCAAATTGTAATTTCTTCTGCATTTTCTTCATGTTCAAATTGTAATTTCTTCTGCCTTTCTTCATGTTCAAATTGTAATTTCTTCTGCCTTTCTTCATGTTAAAATTGTAATTTCTTCTGCCTTTCTTCATGTTCAAATTGTAATTTCTTCTGCCTTTCTTCATGTTCAAATTGTAATTTCTTCTGCCTTTCTTCATGTTCAAATTGTAATTTCTTCTGCATTTTTCTATGTTAAAATTGTAATTTCTTCTGCCTTTCTTCATGTTCAAATTGTAATTTCTTCTGCCTTTCTTCATGTTCAAATTGTAATTTCTTCTGCATTTTTCTATGTTAAAATTGTAATTTCTTCTGCCTTTCTTCATGTTCAAATTGTAATTTCTTCTGCATTTTTCTATGTTAAAATTGTAATTTCTTCTGCCTTTCTTCATGTTCAAATTGTAATTTCTTCTGCATTTTTCTATGTTAAAATTGTAATTTCTTCTGCCTTTCTTCATGTTCAAATTGTAATTTCTTCTGCCTTTCTTCATGTTCAAATTGTAATTTCTTCTGCATTTTTCTATGTTCAAATTGTAATTTCTTCTGCCTTTCTTCATGTTCAAATTGTAATTTCTTCTGCATTTTTCTATGTTCAAATTGTAATTTCTTCTGCCTTTCTTCATGTTCAAATTGTAATTTCTTCTGCATTTTTCTATGTTAAAATTGTAATTTCTTCTGCCTTTCTTCATGTTCAAATTGTAATTTCTTCTGCATTTTTCTATGTTAAAATTGTAATTTCTTCTGCCTTTCTTCATGTTCAAATTGTAATTTCTTCTGAATTTTTCTATGTTAAAATTGTAATTTCTTCTGCCTTTCTTCATGTTCAAATTGTAATTTCTTCTGCATTTTTCTATGTTAAAATTGTAATTTCTTCTGCCTTTCTTCATGTTCAAATTGTAATTTCTTCTGCCTTTCTTCATGTTAAAATTGTAATTTCTTCTGCCTTTCTTCATGTTCAAATTGTAATTTCTTCTGCCTTTCTTCATGTTCAAATTGTAATTTCTTCTGCATTTTTCTATGTTAAAATTGTAATTTCTTCTGCCTTTCTTCATGTTAAAATTGTAATTTCTTCTGCCTTTCTTCATGTTCAAATTGTAATTTCTTCTGCCTTTCTTCATGTTCAAATTGTAATTTCTTCTGCATTTTTCTATGTTAAAATTGTAATTTCTTCTGCCTTTCTTCATGTTAAAATTGTAATTTCTTCTGCATTTTTCTATGTTAAAATTGTAATTTCTTCTGCCTTTCTTCATGTTCAAATTGTAATTTCTTCTGAATTTTTCTATGTTAAAATTGTAATTTCTTCTGCCTTTCTTCATGTTCAAATTGTAATTTCTTCTGCATTTTTCTATGTTAAAATTGTAATTTCTTCTGCCTTTCTTCATGTTCAAATTGTAATTTCTTCTGCCTTTCTTCATGTTAAAATTGTAATTTCTTCTGCCTTTCTTCATGTTCAAATTGTAATTTCTTCTGCCTTTCTTCATGTTCAAATTGTAATTTCTTCTGCATTTTTCTATGTTAAAATTGTAATTTCTTCTGCCTTTCTTCATGTTAAAATTGTAATTTCTTCTGCCTTTCTTCATGTTCAAATTGTAATTTCTTCTGCCTTTCTTCATGTTCAAATTGTAATTTCTTCTGCATTTTTCTATGTTAAAATTGTAATTTCTTCTGCCTTTCTTCATGTTCAAATTGTAATTTCTTCTGCATTTTTCTATGTTAAAATTGTAATTTCTTCTGCCTTTCTTCATGTTCAAATTGTAATTTCTTCTGAATTTTTCTATGTTAAAATTGTAATTTCTTCTGCCTTTCTTCATGTTCAAATTGTAATTTCTTCTGCATTTTTCTATGTTAAAATTGTAATTTCTTCTGCCTTTCTTCATGTTCAAATTGTAATTTCTTCTGCATTTTTCTATGTTAAAATTGTAATTTCTTCTGCCTTTCTTCATGTTAAAATTGTAATTTCTTCTGACTTTCTTCTATGTTAAAATTGTAATTTCTTCTGCCTTTCTTCATGTTCAAATTGTAATTTCTTCTGCATTTTTCTATGTTAAAATTGTAATTTCTTCTGCCTTTCTTCATGTTCAAATTGTAATTTCTTCTGCATTTTTCTATGTTAAAATTGTAATTTCTTCTGCCTTTCTTCATGTTCAAATTGTAATTTCTTCTGAATTTTTCTATGTTAAAATTGTAATTTCTTCTGCCTTTCTTCATGTTCAAATTGTAATTTCTTCTGCATTTTTCTATGTTAAAATTGTAATTTCTTCTGCCTTTCTTCATGTTCAAATTGTAATTTCTTCTGCCTTTCTTCATGTTAAAATTGTAATTTCTTCTGCCTTTCTTCATGTTCAAATTGTAATTTCTTCTGCCTTTCTTCATGTTCAAATTGTAATTTCTTCTGCATTTTTCTATGTTAAAATTGTAATTTCTTCTGCCTTTCTTCATGTTCAAATTGTAATTTCTTCTGCCTTTCTTCATGTTCAAATTGTAATTTCTTCTGCATTTTTCTATGTTAAAATTGTAATTTCTTCTGCCTTTCTTCATGTTCAAATTGTAATTTCTTCTGCCTTTCTTCATGTTAAAATTGTAATTTCTTCTGCCTTTCTTCATGTTCAAATTGTAATTTCTTCTGCCTTTCTTCATGTTCAAATTGTAATTTCTTCTGCATTTTTCTATGTTAAAATTGTAATTTCTTCTGCCTTTCTTCATGTTCAAATTGTAATTTCTTCTGCCTTTCTTCATGTTCAAATTGTAATTTCTTCTGCATTTTTCTATGTTAAAATTGTAATTTCTTCTGCCTTTCTTCATGTTCAAATTGTAATTTCTTCTGCCTTTCTTCATGTTCAAATTGTAATTTCTTCTGCCTTTCTTCATGTTCAAATTGTAATTTCTTCTGCATTTTTCTATGTTAAAATTGTAATTTCTTCTGCCTTTCTTCATGTTAAAATTGTAATTTCTTCTGCCTTTCTTCATGTTCAAATTGTAATTTCTTCTGCCTTTCTTCATGTTCAAATTGTAATTTCTTCTGCATTTTTCTATGTTAAAATTGTAATTTCTTCTGCCTTTCTTCATGTTCAAATTGTAATTTCTTCTGCATTTTTCTATGTTAAAATTGTAATTTCTTCTGCCTTTCTTCATGTTAAAATTGTAATTTCTTCTGCCTTTCTTCATGTTCAAATTGTAATTTCTTCTGCATTTTTCTATGTTAAAATTGTAATTTCTTCTGCCTTTCTTCATGTTCAAATTGTAATTTATTCTGCCTTTCTTCATGTTCAAATTGTAATTTCTTCTGCCTTTCTTCATGTTAAAATTGTAATTTCTTCTGCCTTTCTTCATGTTAAAATTGTAATTTCTTCTGCATTTTTCTATGTTAAAATTGTAATTTCTTCTGCCTTTCTTCATGTTCAAATTGTAATTTCTTCTGCATTTTTCTATGTTAAAATTGTAATTTCTTCTGCCTTTCTTCATGTTCAAATTGTAATTTCTTCTGCATTTTTCTATGTTAAAATTGTAATTTCTTCTGCCTTTCTTCATGTTCAAATTGTAATTTCTTCTGCCTTTCTTCATGTTCAAATTGTAATTTCTTCTGCATTTTTCTATGTTAAAATTGTAATTTCTTCTGCCTTTCTTCATGTTCAAATTGTAATTTATTCTGCCTTTCTTCATGTTCAAATTGTAATTTCTTCTGCCTTTCTTCATGTTAAAATTGTAATTTCTTCTGCCTTTCTTCATGTTAAAATTGTAATTTCTTCTGCATTTTTCTATGTTAAAATTGTAATTTCTTCTGCCTTTCTTCATGTTCAAATTGTAATTTCTTCTGCATTTTTCTATGTTAAAATTGTAATTTCTTCTGCCTTTCTTCATGTTCAAATTGTAATTTCTTCTGCATTTTTCTATGTTAAAATTGTAATTTCTTCTGCCTTTCTTCATGTTCAAATTGTAATTTCTTCTGCATTTTTCTATGTTAAAATTGTAATTTCTTCTGCCTTTCTTCATGTTCAAATTGTAATTTCTTCTGCATTTTTCTATGTTAAAATTGTAATTTCTTCTGCCTTTCTTCATGTTCAAATTGTAATTTCTTCTGCATTTTTCTATGTTAAAATTGTAATTTCTTCTGCATTTTTCTATGTTAAAATTGTAATTTCTTCTGCCTTTCTTCATGTTCAAATTGTAATTTCTTCTGCATTTTTCTATGTTAAAATTGTAATTTCTTCTGCCTTTCTTCATGTTCAAATTGTAATTTCTTCTGCCTTTCTTCATGTTCAAATTGTAATTTCTTCTGCATTTTTCTATGTTAAAATTGTAATTTCTTCTGCCTTTCTTCATGTTCAAATTGTAATTTCTTCTGCATTTTTCTATGTTAAAATTGTAATTTCTTCTGCCTTTCTTCATGTTCAAATTGTAATTTCTTCTGCATTTTTCTATGTTAAAATTGTAATTTCTTCTGCCTTTCTTCATGTTCAAATTGTAATTTCTTCTGCATTTTTCTATGTTAAAATTGTAATTTCTTCTGCCTTTCTTCATGTTCAAATTGTAATTTCTTCTGCCTTTCTTCATGTTCAAATTGTAATTTCTTCTGCATTTTTCTATGTTAAAATTGTAATTTCTTCTGCCTTTCTTCATGTTCAAATTGTAATTTCTTCTGCATTTTTCTATGTTAAAATTGTAATTTCTTCTGCCTTTCTTCATGTTCAAATTGTAATTTCTTCTGCATTTTTCTATGTTAAAATTGTAATTTCTTCTGCCTTTCTTCATGTTCAAATTGTAATTTCTTCTGCCTTTCTTCATGTTCAAATTGTAATTTCTTCTGCATTTTTCTATGTTAAAATTGTAATTTCTTCTGCCTTTCTTCATGTTCAAATTGTAATTTCTTCTGCATTTTTCTATGTTAAAATTGTAATTTCTTCTGCCTTTCTTCATGTTCAAATTGTAATTTCTTCTGCATTTTTCTATGTTAAAATTGTAATTTCTTCTGCCTTTCTTCATGTTAAAATTGTAATTTCTTCTGCCTTTCTTCATGTTCAAATTGTAATTTCTTCTGCATTTTTCTATGTTAAAATTGTAATTTCTTCTGCCTTTCTTCATGTTCAAATTGTAATTTCTTCTGCATTTTTCTATGTTCAAATTGTAATTTCTTCTGCCTTTCTTCATGTTCAAATTGTAATTTCTTCTGCATTTTTCTATGTTAAAATTGTAATTTCTTCTGCCTTTCTTCATGTTAAAATTGTAATTTCTTCTGCCTTTCTTCATGTTCAAATTGTAATTTCTTCTGCATTTTTCTATGTTAAAATTGTAATTTCTTCTGCCTTTCTTCATGTTCAAATTGTAATTTCTTCTGCCTTTCTTCATGTTCAAATTGTAATTTCTTCTGCCTTTCTTCATGTTCAAATTGTAATTTCTTCTGCCTTTCTTCATGTTCAAATTGTAATTTCTTCTGCATTTTTCTATGTTAAAATTGTAATTTCTTCTGCCTTTCTTCATGTTCAAATTGTAATTTCTTCTGCATTTTTCTATGTTAAAATTGTAATTTCTTCTGCCTTTCTTCATGTTCAAATTGTAATTTCTTCTGCCTTTCTTCATGTTCAAATTGTAATTTCTTCTGCCTTTCTTCATGTTAAAATTGTAATTTCTTCTGCCTTTCTTCATGTTCAAATTGTAATTTCTTCTGCCTTTCTTCATGTTAAAATTGTAATTTCTTCTGCCTTTCTTCATGTTCAAATTGTAATTTCTTCTGCATTTTTCTATGTTAAAATTGTAATTTCTTCTGCCTTTCTTCATGTTCAAATTGTAATTTCTTCTGCCTTTCTTCATGTTCAAATTGTAATTTCTTCTGCCTTTCTTCATGTTCAAATTGTAATTTCTTCTGCCTTTCTTCATGTTAAAATTGTAATTTCTTCTGCCTTTCTTCATGTTCAAATTGTAATTTCTTCTGCATTTTTCTATGTTAAAATTGTAATTTCTTCTGCCTTTCTTCATGTTCAAATTGTAATTTCTTCTGCATTTCTTCTATGTTAAAATTGTAATTTCTTCTGCCTTTCTTCATGTTCAAATTGTAATTTCTTCTGCATTTTTCTATGTTAAAATTGTAATTTCTTCTGCCTTTCTTCATGTTCAAATTGTAATTTCTTCTGCATTTTTCTATGTTAAAATTGTAATTTCTTCTGCCTTTCTTCATGTTCAAATTGTAATTTCTTCTGCCTTTCTTCATGTTCAAATTGTAATTTCTTCTGCATTTCTTCATGTTCAAATTGTAATTTCTTCTGCCTTTCTTCATGTTCAAATTGTAATTTCTTCTGCCTTTCTTCATGTTAAAATTGTAATTTCTTCTGCCTTTCTTCATGTTCAAATTGTAATTTCTTCTGCATTTTTCTATGTTAAAATTGTAATTTCTTCTGCCTTTCTTCATGTTCAAATTGTAATTTCTTCTGCCTTTCTTCATGTTCAAATTGTAATTTCTTCTGCATTTTTCTATGTTAAAATTGTAATTTCTTCTGCCTTTCTTCATGTTCAAATTGTAATTTCTTCTGCATTTTTCTATGTTAAAATTGTAATTTCTTCTGCCTTTCTTCATGTTCAAATTGTAATTTCTTCTGCATTTTTCTATGTTCAAATTGTAATTTCTTCTGCCTTTCTTCATGTTCAAATTGTAATTTCTTCTGCATTTTTCTATGTTAAAATTGTAATTTCTTCTGCCTTTCTTCATGTTCAAATTGTAATTTCTTCTGCATTTCTTCTATGTTAAAATTGTAATTTCTTCTGCCTTTCTTCATGTTCAAATTGTAATTTCTTCTGCATTTTTCTATGTTAAAATTGTAATTTCTTCTGCCTTTCTTCATGTTCAAATTGTAATTTCTTCTGCCTTTCTTCATGTTAAAATTGTAATTTCTTCTGCCTTTCTTCATGTTCAAATTGT
>NW_027633594.1:2500-35000 GCF_053919585.1 Euprymna scolopes | reverse complement strand
CGTGCAAAGGGGATGCTAAGGGTACCCAAGAAGCACCTTCTTTTATTCCTGTTTTAAAAGTACCCTTTTCAGAAGAATGTTAGAAATGTGAAGTGCATCGAAACGGACACTACACTTTGATCTTAGCAAAATTCGCCTAGTGGAGAGGGATATAAATACAGGACAGATATTTCACTTTATAAAATTTATTCATTTTAGAAAATTTTACAATAAATATAAAATAATCATAAAATAAATTAGACACAAGGCCATTTAAAAAGGTGTGTGTGTGTGGTCATCCTTGTTACTCTACTTAAATGTAGTCTATGGTTTTCCTAGCTAGGATCCAGTCACCATAATACCACATTTACTCCAGGGTTCGCCCTATTTGAAATTTTTAAATCGATTTTTTCAACATATGCATAAATAAAATATTGTTTCCACTTTGATCCTAGCCCGAAGTCTGCAACAAATCACACACATATATAATATATATATATATATATATATATATATATATATATATATATATATATATATATATATATATATATATATATGAACTTATGAGTAAAACGTTATCCCTGCCCCTTCGAGGAAAGGGAAGGCTTATTGGCGATTAGTTAAATTGCCCCGACCGGGGAATACTGATGCTTGATCTAGGCAACTTTTGCAAGCATCTAGTGTGTGTCTGTTTTTCTGAGGGGGGGGGGGACTCCATCCTGCTAAACCAAACTCGTATTACACTCCCACTCTTCGTGGGAAGATAAGAGGGAACATTATCTTGCAAAATAAAAATAAATAAATAAAAGTTATAATAATTGTGTGGACTGACCTGTCTGACACAAATCATCCACAACAAACTAATAATAGCAGACTTACTTCTCATCCGGATATGTTTAAAAATAAAATAAGCGAAAACGATTAAATTACTACAGACAAAAAAATAAATAAAAGTTAATTTTGTAAAATTGCTATGGTGCTTTACCAACCTCCATGGCTGTTAGTGCCCGTGATTTAAGGAGGTTTTTAGCTCTCTCCCACTGCAAGAACTTTGACACCAAGGTCACCGGGTCGGAAAGTGGGATTAAGAAGTCAGGAACCCCGAGGAAGGGCACTCTGACCTACAAAATATGCCTGGGCAACTTCGTCAACATTCCTGGTAAGGGCGCCTCAGGCGATTAGCAATAAACTAACCCCTTATCAAAGAGAGAAGTCAGAGTTTGGGACGGTAGACCTCCTAGAACTGCACAGAATAAACTCACCGGAAAATCAACAAGGACCAAACAAAAATGAAAAATACTAATACTAGGAAAAAAGAACTCACCGGATAATCACTATTTTTATGGATATATTTACAGTTGTATTTATTATTTTTATTGCTGTTTATATTTTGTTTTATTCGTCGATTGTAATAATTCTGGTATTTTATAGATTCACTGATATCCATCGTTATTTTTAAGCCAAAATAAAAAATAAAAAAAATAAAAAATAACCCTTCACCAAGTTTGGGTGAGACCCCCCCCCCCAAAAAAAAAAAAAAAAAAAAAAATTCTTAACCTAACCGAAGTTTAAAAGTCCAGGTAACAACCAGCAAAAAAAAAAAATAAATAAATAAATAAATAAAAAATAATGAAAATGGATGGGAATTATAAAATTACTGGTGCTTGTTAAGATAGCGTTGACGGATCGATTTTTTAAAATGTGGTTTAAGTCAAAAAACAACAGTACTTACTTAATTGTATCGAAAATAATATATCCAAAAATTAAGAAAAATCATCGAGTAGAGAGATAGTTATAGTTAACAGTAATTTTACGTAAAATTTACTAAAATTCCATTTTTCTTAGATGTTATAAAGTAGACGGTGAAAAGTTCACACACAAAGGACATATAACTCAGAACGCATATTTTAGATTACATCGTAATGGCTTCCAAAATTTCTAATCTATAGCGATAGACATTTTTTTATTAAAAATACAATAGCAGTTATTGTTCTATTCGATGAATTTCAAAATTTTTGGATATATTACTATTTTCGACATTGTTTTTGTTTAAAATGACCTTAAAAAACTATCTGTCGACTATCTTAACAAGCACCCAAAAATCAATGTTTTGTGTGTGTGTGTGTGTGTGTGTGTGTGTGTGTGTGTGTGTGTGTAAATCAATGTTTTGTGTGTGTGTGTGTGTGTGTGTGTGTGTGTGTGTGTGTGTGTTTTTTGCTTTGCGTGCGTTTCAGGAACTTGGGGGTTTATGTTGTGGTTGCCTTTAGGGTGTAACTGTTGCCGTAACTAATTATCGGAGTTCACCAAATCGATACAATATCAGTAGCCATGGAAGCCGATCTATACAAGTACCATTTTTTACTTTTGCCGCGTCAACTTTGGAAAGAAACGTCAAATGTTCATTCTTAAAACAATACAGTAAATAACCCCACTTCAAACAACGGTTTAAACTATAGGTTTTGTAGCAAGCAGAGCTTATGCTTTTTTTGACCAAGCAAGCATGAAGCCACAGTGATGACTGCAATTGAATAAGGAAACCCATGTTCTCTTGCGTTCAATTTTTGCTGATAAAAGTATTTTGGGGGTATTTTTTACGACAGTACTCAACGACAAACACCTCCAACTTCCCCATGTTAAGAACGGCTTTCGAGGTAGGGGGTGTTTATTCCGAAAGCCGTTCTTAACATGGGGAGATTGGGGTGTTTATATTACGCTGGGCTGGGTACTCTCGTAAAAAAAAAAAAAAAAAAAAAAAAAAAACTTTTCTCCATAATACGTATTATTGAATGAAGAACTCGTTTAGAGTTAAAATCTATTTAGTATTACGCGTGCAATTTGGAAAAAACAAACGTTTGAAATGTGTAAATGTGCTAGAATAATTGAGATCTTAACAAAATGGAGTCTTACAGAACCGGAAGTGTTGTTGTATTTCATATGAAAGCATTTTTATAACTCAACGAAAAAGTATTAAAACATCCCCCACGCAGTCACCCACACTAATTATTACGTCATATTAAACGACTCCAATTCCAAAATGTTCTTAATTGTATTCGAATTTTTAAAAAAATGTTAGGATGTTCACACATAATCATCTAATTTGGGTAAATATAGTTTAGAATTTAGAGTGGGGGATCAATTTCGCATACAAATTTACCATAGAATGATCAGCCATTCCCGAGCCATTGTCTAACCTGATAGCGTTTTTAAGAGCATATAACCGGATTTATTATTATTATTATTATTATTATTATTTAAAAAAATAAATAGCGTTTTTCTGTCTTAAAAAAATATTCTGAAAAATTGGCAAAACATAATTGCAATAAAATTTTGGTGCTTGTCCAGAATTGCCCCACATGAAAATAAAATAAATAAATAATAAAATTGTATGATTAAACTACGACATCATTTTGAAAACAGACTGAAGAAACAGGGGAGATAGCTCTAAAATCAAGATTTTAGAACACCATCCTTAACATGGAGAGGGGGCATTGTAAAACTCAAATTAGCTTACAAATGATTTTTTTTATAGAAAAATAAAACTACTTGCTCAATTTATGTGATTTTTGGTATACGATATTTTCTTTTAGTCCCGGGTACGTACCTCATACAGATCTTTATTTTTATTTCATTTTTTTTTTTTTTTTGTATTGGGGAACCCTAAGTCCGGGTGGTAACAGACAATCCTCACACATACAAAAACCATGAACATAGTTATATCTAAGCTTTAAAAAGGTTACATCTCGTTCAAACGTAGAGTAATAATTTTACGTTAAATTTAGTCTTCACCCGATCAGGTTTTAGTGTGTTCAAAAGTAATCGCTTAATGAAAAAGTACAATCTCATTTTTGTGAGGGTGATTTAGTTGAAGTTTCCCATTTATAATATTTGAATTTTAATGTTTTCATCTCGCTGTAAATAAATAGCTTTTAAGAACTTTTAACAAATGTGGATTCGCTAAGAATTTTGTTATTAGTAATCAGACAGAAACCTATCTTTTTAATCCTCAAGTAACACCAACTTAACCCAACCATAACCGGTTTTTTGTCCGATTTAAAAGTTGTACCAGAATTAGTTGAAACCAGAAATGATTTTCCATTCGACAATTTAAATGCTTCCAAATTCATTTAACATTTCTGTGCTAGTGCACTTATTGATCCGCGCTATTTTTTAAATCGTATTTCCAAGTTTAATTAAAGTTTTATGATATGTTTTTTTATCCAGTTGTAAGGTTAAAGTATAGAATAGGTACAAAACACCCTCCCCTCCCTATGTTAAGAATGGCTTTTTAAAAAATAACATTATTATTTCAGCACGGATCAATAAGTGCACTAGTACCAAAATTTCAAAGGGCCATGAAATAATAAAATAGAATTTTAAAAGGTTTGTTTGTAATTTTACTCGATTGCATGTTTGTGTTCGATTAAAAGTATAAGTTACGTTGAGGTGAGAAAAACACACGAGAAGTAGTCACACTATTTTAGTAATATAGAGATCTGAATAAAACCTCACGCTGCAATAGCAAGTATACAAAAACACACACAATCTTTTTTCTTTCTTGAGGGTTGAGGAAATCAATTTCAAAGAAAAATATGACTGAATTCAGTCAACGCCGATAAAGAAAATGAATCGAAATAAAAAGTTAGGAAAATTAAAATTATATTTAAAAGTTCAGGTAATCTAACTAAATAAAAGTAAGAAAAAAAATATTAACTTCACTACGTGTTATTTAACATATATCGTTGTTGTTTGAAAATAATTTCGAAGAAATGACAAGTTTATGAATCGATTTAAAGTTCACAACGTGTCAAGGATTCGAAAGAAAACTTTGTTTTTCGACTTTACGTGACAACATTCTCTTATCAAAATGTACCAATCTGAATATACACAAGTTAATAAATGTTTGAACAATACGCTTTTAAATATTTATTCGATAATACAATTTTGAAAAATATCTTGTATATGATCAACAGACAGGTATCTTCAAAGATCGACATGCGTACCTTTTACACGGCGGATGACCAACTAATATCTACCCACCCGTATTTCACCCGCTTTACTTTGCTATAATTTTTATAATGCCAAAACAATACAGCTAAGTACAAACTTATTTTGAAACTAATCAGACATAATTATATATGGAAGTAAATTAGATCATGCTGCTAGTTTTGTTTTTCTTTTAGAAATACTTTCTTAGAAAACGTGAATATTTTACACGAGACAAGACAGTTTAAAAAAAAAAAAAAAAGCCGGCCATGTTGGTTAAAAAAAAGTTTACCGGTAAGTTAAAATAAAGACAAGTTTGTTTGTTTTTTTAACAAAACAAGTTTTGCCGATCGATCAAGGAAAAGGGGTGCGTAGAGTTGTTTTTTTTTCTTTCTTTTTAATTATTATTTAATTCGATCTATAATCGTCGGCCAGTGTCTGCGCGGCGCAGATCACAACGGAAGGTCCAGGAGGACTGTTCGTTATAGTTGCTAATTGATAGTAGATTCCCGGGATTTTTTTTTTTTTTTTTACATACACACCTGGTATTGGATATTCCCAAATGGTCACCAATCGAAGTACTGATCAGTGTCAAAGTCGCTTAACTTTAGCGATCTGACGCGGGAACCGGTATATTTGTTAATTGAGAGGGAAAATTAAAAATAAATAATAGATCGACAAAAAAAAAAAAAAAAAAAATGGTACCAACCTCAGGTCCAACCTGATCCAACTTAGTTTCCGGGCTGCCTTCGTTAGGTTGAGCAAGTTCAACCGACTTCATTGTAATGTTTACCGTTCGAAACTTTTGATAATTTTTGTTTGTTTGTTTGTTTTTTTTTAGTTAGATTAAATCATTGGAGATTTCCAAGGATCGAAAATGTCGAAATCCCTCAGCAACAATTTGCAATTTTTGGTTTTGTTTATTTGTTTGTTTGTAGTGAGTTAGTTGGATCCGAGCAGGTCGAGGAGACAAGAGAAACTGGTTATAAGAGGACGAATGATATGCAGCAGGACCTCGCGGGGTGGGAGTGAGGGCCAACACCCGAGAAGAGTAACAGCTGAAGAAGAAGGCTAGAAAGACAAGACCCTTCCTTTTACTACAACAACACAACACTGAATGAATGCTACGGATTGAGGGCGAGCCTCTTCTACGCTGGGATGTACCACTTGGTCGAAACGAGGAGCCTGAGCCTCTGCGAGGAGGAGGAGGCGGAAGAGATAGTTGGCGGCGGACTCTCTACTATTTCACGTCTTCTCTTCTCTCTTGAGTGATCATTTACTTACAGCGAGATAGACACGCTTGTACAAGGCGTCGGCTCTTTCCCCCTATTTTTCTTTTACCCTCTCTCTCTCTGTCTCTGTCTCTCTCTCCCTCTCTCTCTCTTTCTCCGAGCAATCGCTTCTTCTTCAACGCACTTGACCAACTGTTGAAAAACGTTCGCCAATGTAAAACTAACAAGGCTATTCGGCGTTGCCCGGAAGCGTAGATAATAAAATAAAAGAGTTTATATATATATATATATATATATATATATATATATATATATATATATATATATATATATATAGTAAGTGAGTACGCCAGTTCTTTTACCTCCTCTTTCTTTTTTGCAACAGGTTCATAGGTTCAATATAAATTATATAATAAAAAGAAAACTAACCGAATATTTAACCTTGTTTAAAATATCTACTAGGTAGAATGAAAAAAAATGTAATTGTTCCCTCCATGAAATAAATTGATCTCTGGTGACTCCAAGAGGAAAATAAGTATATTTTTTAACAAAAAAAAGTTTATTTTTTAATCATAACCAGGTCGGTTGCACGCTAAATCCGAAGATTTAAGGTTTATAAGGGTATCTTGTGTAGATTCTGACTTTTAACCGGACACACACACACACACACACACACACACACAGAAAAGTTGAATTCTCACCTTATAAAGCAATCGAAACATCAATGACTTAATGACTGCAATTGTATGCACCCCAGTAATTAAAACAACGAATTCATATCTTTATTTAGAAAATTATATAGCATGTTGCAGTTTAGACAACCAAACGAAAAAGTATTCAAAAACGCATATGTAGCAAATAAATGCTAAATGTAAGATAAATTACTCTTCTACCTATCTGTATAAATGTTTGGTTTCGCTTATTTTAAAGCGTTTATTTGCTTTGAAACATAAGTAGTGTCGAGTCTTAAGTTAGAACACGAAAAAATGTTTGACATTAGACAATCATCTAGGGAGTCTCGATAATCACTCAAAAATCGAAAATTAAACAAATACGGACAGAAACTTATCCAATAAATGTCACAAATTGTATGAAAATGTAATGTTCTAGAAGTATTTTTGTTTAATTTTCGATTTTTGAGCGCTTGTCGAGACTCTCCAGATGACCGTCTAATGTCAGCCATTTTTCTCGTTCTAAATTAAGACTCGACACTACTTTTGTTTCAAATTAAATAAACGCTTTAAAATAAGTTAAAACACTCAAAAAAATTATCCATGTAGGTAGAAGAATAACTTATCTTGCTTTTGGTAACATTTATTTGTTATATATTTGTTTTGTTTTTTATCACTTTTTCATTTTTTTTTATCTTAACTACAAAATGCCATGACTCTCGTTATACAAAGACCATGAAAATGTCCAAATTATGTGACAATTTCTCGTGTGTGTGTTTCTCGTCTTTACGTGATTTACAAAATTTAGTCTTTTTTTTTTTTTACTATTCATTCATTATTTATTGAACGAAAAGAATTAACAGAAATTTTTAAATATCTTTAAAACTTAATTATGAAATTAAATACACCAGAATGCATCCCTGTTTCGTAAACAAATCAGCCATTTTAATCTTTTGTTAATGGTTGAAAAAAAAGAATTGCTTTGTGACTCTGAAATTTTAATGAATTTGGAAGCATTTAAAAATGTTGATTAAACTGTCATTTAAACTGGCAGTGCTTAATCAGATTGGCACTTAAGCACTGCCAGTTTAAAATAAATCAAACTTTACGATTTTTAGCAATTTTACTACTAAACTGCATTGAACATAAGGTTAAGTTTTCACCTATCACCTTCGATTTAAGTCGTCTCCCTCTTTTTACTGTCAGCGGATTTAATTATGGCAGATTAAAACACTCGCTTTGTCGTAAAACTTGATTTTCTTGAATTAAAAAGAGCTATTTGATCAAATTACCTGATTTTTTGGAATATTTCATCTTCATTCCTGTATTTTTCTTTTTTTTTTTCTTAGTACACAAAAAATCTACTTCTGTTCAGTAATGTTATGATCTCTATTTACAAAATTATTTTATGTAAACATCTTATAAAACTTTCACTCATTCATTAGGATTTGCTAATCATTTTAAAGCTTGTTTGGTATTTATTTAGATTGGCACTTATGGCAACAATTAAACAATTAAAGTAAATTATAAATATTAAAGAATTAATATTTATAAAATTATCTCAGCCAGATATAAAAGCTCGATAATACCAAATAGGAAATGGAGCTTATAATATGAGCAAACAGTTAATGAAATATGTTAAAAAAACACTTTGAAATCTGAAAAGGAAACACTAGATAAATGGATAGTCCTTAATCCGCGGAGTTTCGAAGAAATACTCTCCTTCTCATCAGAGGGTAGGAATTAGCAAAATGCAGGATCGGATTTTGCATGCAGAAGTATTTGATGAAACAATAAATAAGTCAAAGATCTTACTTGAAAACAAAATAAGTTAAGCAGAGGAAATATGGTAAAGAAAAAGGTGATTACACATTAATGGATAGTCTGGTGGAAGATAAAAAAATCCAGTGACGGTAAAATCCAAATGTAAAACTTCAAGAAAGTTAAAAGAATTTCCATATGTACAAGTAAAATCCAAAGAAATCCCGTAATTGGAAGAAGATGGTCCATAATAATCCAAAGGCAGAAATCCATGGAATAATTCACAAAACAGTGTGTACAAAGAAAAAATAATATTAATAAAAGAAAAATAAGATGTGCTTTTCACTCTACTTATGTCTCGTGGATAGAGACTGTGAATTTCTATTGATCCAGGTGAGAATTTTCTGAAGATAGTGGTTTCAATCCTACCCAAAGCCGGTCAGAGGCTTACTTGGCCAAATCGTAGTGAGACGACAACAACTATGGATGGCAGTAATTGCTGAGAATGCAGTTAGGAGATTCAGAGTTCCTATCCCATCGTGGTTACCACCTGACGAAGGCCAGAGGAATAGTTGGCCGAAACGTTGTTGAAACAACAACTAATACTAATAAAGATGAGGATAATAGTCCGCAATAAATAAATTAATAAATAATACTCATCCCAATAATGAATTCCAATTATGTACATATATATATATATATATATATACATATATATATATATATATATATATATATATATATGTATATTTATATATGTATATATATGTATTTATATATATATATGTATATAAATATATATGTATATATATATTTATATATATATATATATATATATATATATGTTTAAAAATTTTATAGTAATATATAGAACTCACTCTTTTTCCTTGTTTTTTTTTTTTTTTTTTTTTTTTTATTTGCGAATTATTTCACGGAATTCTGTCTTTTGGATGACATTGAAATATCTTCCAGTAACAGGATTCCTTTGGATTTTTACTCCTGGATACCAGACTTTTACCAACTTTTTTGGATTTTACCGTCACTGGATCTTCTACTTTCACTCGACCATCCATTCACATGAAATCATTTTTCTTTTATTTGCCCATTTCCTTGATGGCTCACTTGTAGTTTCATGAAGTACTTTGCAAGCAAAATCCGATTCTGCATTTTGCTAATTCCAACCCTCTGAACAGAAGGAAAGTATTTCTTTCTAAACTCCATAGATTAAGGACAATCCACTTAATTCGTATCTCCTTTTTGAAAATTAAATATGTTTTTAACTCTTGTTAAAGTGTTTCTTTAACATATTAATTTAATTCTTTGTCCTTATTAAATGTGTGATAGATGAAAACTTAATGTCGCTGAAATAATTATTGATAAGTAAATATTTCATTGGAATAGATTGGACATCTCGTTCGTCTATTACAATGAAACCTCAGCTAGAAGAGCATTGAATGAATTCTTAACAGCATGCTAGAAACCACCAGAAAGAACCATGGAAACTTGGTTGTCATATATTCGACAGACTCTGGCAAGCAGTGATGCATATATGAATTACAAAAACAATGAATCTTTGATGCAACACATGGAAATGACAGAGGTGGATTGTACAAGAAAATCATAAACATAAAGTTGTAGTGTACAATATACACTTAACCCTTTAAGGTAAAAGCGGACGTTGAAAAGAAAAAAGATGATGATGATGATGATGCAACAGCAACAGCATCAGGAGGAAGAGGAACTTTGAAAACTAAATTTTTTAGCAGCCTTCCTACATTGTCCTGTTGGAACAGCCACATTTATAGGCAATATGTTTAGGTTTGACGACGAAATCACTCAAGCAGAAAAACCTGGAAACGTTAAAAAAAGAAAAAATGCATGCCGGGACGTAGCCCCCCCCCCATCCATCTGCTGCTCCTCCTCCTCCTCTTACTTATGAAAATGTTTATAACTTGTTGACATAGAACGATTTGCGAGTTTAAATGATGTGAACGAAGCTATACAAGGTTAGTTCTTCTTGTCCTGGCAACGAACGAGGAGCGAATGTCGACTTTTAGTGAGATTAAAGTGTTTTCTTTTTTTTTTTTTTTTTTTTTTTTTTTTTTTTTATTATTATTATTATTATTATTATTAATAATAATAATAATAATAATAATAATAATTATTATTATTATTATTATTATTATTATTATTATTATTATTATTATTATTATTATTATTTATTTATTTATTTATTTTTTTTTTTTTAATGTATTTATTTCAGTATTAGTGTATCTGATATATAATTCCTTAAGTGTATCAATCAAGCTGAAAAATCTGGAAACATGAGTAAGAGTTTTGATTCATTATTCCAAGGACTAAGAGCAACTCTTTTCTTAACGGAATTCTTTAATTGTTTTTCGATAGATTTTCATGAGCTATGCTTTCAAAACCGCAGCGTTTTTTAAATTACAAATGGAATAAAGGAAATGTTCAATTGATGTATTTCGATTTGTTCCAGTGGTTTTAGTCATTTTACCAGCCATTTTTAAGGGACTATGTGTTAATAATTATTATAAATAAACTAGAAGGATATGTAGGATGGGTAAAATTCCTCTAACAGAACTGTTTTCCACTATTTTTACGTCTCTTTGCGTTATTATATCTAGTGTGTGTTTTTTTTTTTTTTTTTTTTTTTTTTTTTTTTATTACATTTTCACCCCAAACAAGGCACATTGCCACTTTAATGTAGGGGGCTACTATCAGGGGAAACATCTACTGGGGTACTATGTAGGGATTAGGGCAGCGAGATGTTGGTTCACGTTGCACTTGAACTTATGCATGTCAGTACAGTTGGGGAAGCAGTGACCTGGAATGGAATTCCAAAGTCTAGCAGTTCTGGGGAAGAAACTACTGGAGTAGAAAGATCTTTTACATCTAGGGATCTCTACAGTGTGGGGGTGGGATTTTGTAGCTTGTCGGGTCTGTCGAGGGTGTTCACGTCGTGGGGGCACAAGTGCTTGCAGTTCTTCAGAGCATTCACCATTATAATACTTGTAGAACAGGCAGAGGGATGCAACGTTTCGACGATGGGACAGAGGCTGAAGTTTTGATGCCAGTTTAGGGCCTATCAGATTTGCGACTCTCTTTTGAACCCTGTCAAGGAGCGAGAGACTAGTAGCCGATGCACCGGCCCAAATGTGACAGCAATACTCCATACATGGGCGAATAGTGGCCTTATAGAGGTACAGGATACTTTCGGGTGTTAGAAGTTTTCTAGCACGGTAGAGAGAGCCCACCTTCCTCGCAGCGGCCCTGGCAATGCCCTCGATGTAATTGTTCCAGCTCATGTTTCCTGTGAACGTTAGGCCAAGGAGCTTGAAAGACGTACTCTCAGCTAAAGAGTTGTTGGCCATTGCTATAGGTGGTAGAGAAGGTTTCTTGTAATTATTGAATGAAACCAGTTTTGTCTTGGTGGCATTGAACGTTACCATCCATTTTTGTCCCCATTCCACTACTGATTTGAGGTCATCCTCTAGTGTTTCTGCCATTACTTTAGATATATGTTCATTTGTTTTCCTGTCGTGCCTGCTATAGAGTGTGGTGTCATCAGCATATATACCCATCTCAGAGGCAATTTTGTCGGGGAGGTCATTTATGAATATCAGGAACAGCAGAGGACCAAGGATAGATCCCTGGGGCACTCCCGCATTTATATTATATTGTTTAGACGTACGACCGTCGAGGACAACCTGGATTTTTCTCTTATCTAAGAAGGATTTAATTATGTTAAGTATTCTACCAGTGATACCGTAAGATCTAATCTTCCTGAGGAGACCCTCATGCCATACCCTGTCAAAAGCCTTAGATATATCTAGAGCTACCGCTCTGCCCTCTCCCGCTTTGTCCAGTGAATGGTATATGCGTTCAGAGATTACAGTGAGGATGTCTGCCGTGGAACGGGCTTGTCTAAATCCATATTGATGGTCGGTCAGAAGTTTAGCATCTGTAAGGTGCTGGACTAGAGCATGGTTAATTAAGGTCTCAAATATTTTGGCAAAAAGTGGGAGGAGGCTAATAGGGCGATAATTTAATGGGTCAGTTCTTTCGCCAGAATTCTTGAATACTGGTACCACAGAAGCAGTTTTCCAACAGCTCGGAAAGCAAGATTCATTAAGGCATTTGTTGTAGAGTTTGGAGAGAACTGGAGCTACTTCGGCTGAGCACTTTTTTAATAGCACAGCTGGGATGAGGTCGGGTCCACATGCTTTGGAAGTGTCAAGGTTTTTTATGATAGCATGCACCTGAGCAGGGGTGATTTCCAGATCGTCTAGCGTGGCGTCTGTCCGCATAGGAAAGTCAGGTAGGGGGTGGTTTAGAGGGTCCAGTGTAGAGTTGGAGGCAAACCGACTGGCAAGCATGTTAGCCTTCTCGGTTGCTGAGCAAAGAACCTCGTGATTGTTGGTTAGTGGGGGAATTGTTGATTGCCCATTATTTACTACACTGTTGTAGATTTTCCAGAAGTCACGAGTTCCTAATTTTTGTGCTTCGATGCGTTTTTTAGTGGTTTCCGTAAATTCCCTCTTAGCTGTCGCTATTTCTTTCTTAACGTTACTTCTAGCTTCTATGTACTTTTGTCTGTTTGAACTGGACTTATGTCGGTTAAACCTGCGGAATGCATGCTGCCTTTGAGCAATGGCAGTTGCGCAAGTCGAAGTAAACCATTGGGGAGAGTGGGGCTTGCTATAGAATTTCCGCATGGGAACATGCGCTTCGATTGCAGTTTTGAACCATTCAGTGGTCTCAGTTGCACACTGTTCAGCAGGAAGAGAAAAAATATTTCCCCATGGGGCGTCTCTGATAAGATCTCTGATAGCTTCCCAGTTTTAGTATCCTTATTACAATTTTGATCAAAATCCATTACATAATTTTGATTCTAGATAATGTCGAAAATTTAAAATGTCTTAAGAAGAAATTACCATTCAAGAAATCTTGCTTAATTTGTGACTAATGAATATGGATCAAATTTAATGCAAATCTAAAATATTTGAATTTTTAAATAGGAGCTTATGCTCATATTATGCATCCTTTAAAATACTCCTAAGAAACTCAAATTTTGGCAATTTTTATTGTTAAAATTTCATAAAAATAGGAGGTATCTAAATTTACATGAAGGGCTTTAAATCTCTCTTTGCACCCTTTGCATGAAGCTAAATTAAACTAAATATAGCCCACATTACCCACATGTAGGCCTAACAACCGAGTTCATAATGATTGATTAATTAGTTTAAGAGTGAATTCTATGCATGCAAATACATAAATATATACACATACCTAACTTGATATAAAAAAGGATAATAACCATTTAAAACATTGGAGTATGAATATGAAATTTTCTGTATTCCATCGATGAGAAAAAAAGGTAATTTCTTTCATTTTTTTTAGCAGGTATTAAATCTGATTAATGTTGGGCAATGCATTGAAACATTTTTTTTACAATTTTTAATGAAATCATAATTCATGTGTCTGTTATGTTATGTATTTTTTTTTTTTTTTAAATTATTCATTTTTTTATAATTAAAAATTGAAAACAAAGTTTTCAAGTGTTTAAAAAAAAACAAATTTCGGTGAAAAGACTGGGCGTAATAATAAGGAAAATATCACATGGAAAATATGTATCGGTCAGTTTTATCTTAATGATTTGGTTGTTTTGTTTTATGGCATATCAACCCTTTTTTTTAGTTATTTAATGCCGAATCCAGGCATTTTGAAAAAAAAGTTTTCATGCTTCAAGTTCTTTATATTTTCAAATAGTTATTCATGGTACTTAGTTTTGTTGTTTTGTAGAGGAAAGGTGTTTTTTATTTTGGATTGTCAGAACATGATTGAGTTTTGCAAAGAGATAGGAAAATAATAACATCAATCTTTGGTATATGTAGGTCAGGAAACCGATATCTTCAGACATTCTGATCTGTAATTTTTAATGTTAAATATTGTTTTAAAAAAAAATTATATTAAAAGGAAAAAAATACAAATATATAAATCATAATTTAATTAAAAACAAGTTATTATGAATGAATATTCAATGTCAATAAGACAGGAGGACTTAATTATTGTAAGCTAGGAAATTACCAAAAAAAAAAAAAAAAAAAAAGAATACTCATTAGAGAACATGAGAAGCTACTCAAAAAGAAAAGAGTAGCGTTCCTTATCGGTCTTATACAAAGAATCATATCTAGTCTAATACCAGTGAACAATAAAAACAGTAACCTTAAAACAAATTAGAAAACACTATCGTATCCAAAATACTCCGACAAATCAACTAGAAGTAATCACTTCAACAGCCGTGGCGCATGTAAAACAAATAGACCTAATTTCATCTCATGCTGCACATTTCAATATAGGTCTCGGCCAATTGAATAACATTAACGAAGCAGCAGACGGTCGAATATTATATAAACAGCCACATTTTACACCTAATTCACTTTAGGGCTCAGGCCCACTATGTCAGCAACCTTTCTCCTGCTGCTGTTAATAACGACTAAAATAATCATCCCTCTAAAGTTTAACCTTCACCGTGGTAGGGCTAGTGGCAATGTGATAGTGTCAGAGCTACCTAGTTATCAAAGCTCTGGTGAAAATCCAGGAGAGGTCAACATCAGGATATGTTGTTCTCTGGTCATCTCTACTTTTGCATGTGTCAAGCAAGAACGCATCAGTTGCAGAATCACAAATTAATGAAGCAAGGATAATAATTTTTTCTATGCATGTGCAATTGACATTTTTTTGTGTTTTGGATCAAACCTTCCCCACCTTCGTATGCAGTTGCACATGCATAGAAAGCAAATTATTACCCTTGCTTCATTAATTTGTGATTCCACACCTGACATGTTCTTACTTCACACATGCAAAAGCAGAGATCACCAAAGAACAACGTATCCTGATGTTTACCCTTTCTGGATTTTCGTCAGAGTCCTGATAGCCAAGTAGCTCTGACACTATCACATTGCCATTGGCCCTACCATGATGAAGGTTGGACTTAGAGGGATGATTGACGACAGCAAGGTTTAGGAGTTGCTGGATCTTGCTTCACTGAGTGTCAGAGGATAAAAACTTGCAATTCTATGGTATAACGTGGTGGACTTCATGCAAATCAGACACAATCTTCATGTTCTCCATGCAGAAGGTTCATTCACTCAACAAAACCAACAATCAGTAGTAATAGGGAGGTAAGAGTAGTTAATTGTTAATGATACAGACTGATAATCTGGGTGTGTCAAGTTTGAATCCAGTTCGTTATGTAGAAACATTTTCATATGGATGTTAGCAACCTTCGTGTGGTCTCTTCCGTAACTATCTGATGTCTTTTTAGAAAGAATTCTAACCAGAAAGATACCAGGGAAACGAATGCTAACAATAATCATCTTATTTAGATGAAATGAATGATACTCAACAACAAAAACAACAATCAACAGCAACACTTGCTTCACAACATTTAACTGACAATGCAGAAACAACCGTAGCATCCCTTCTGTCAATGATGATCAATCAAATCAGCTACTCAGTGCCAATATCATCACAATCATCATTGTCATCATCATTACAACAGCTGTAGTGAATTCTCTCATATCATGAAGCTAAACACAATTTTATTATCGACTGCTATAAAATTGCACTTTTGCGGACAAGATGTCAAAAACACTAGCAAACGTGATTGTTTGTTGCAGGACAAGTTTAATTTTTAAACTATTGTCCTTTTCAGGACAAGTTTATTTTTTAAACTATTGTCCTTTTCAGCACACGTTTCTATTTTCTAATTACTACAAGTTATAAATTGTACTTTTCAGGATGATTTATCTTTCCAACTACCACATGTGATAAATTGTCTTTCCAAGACAAATTCATTTTCTCATATGGTTACATACAATAAATTATCGTTTTTAATATCATGTGATGACTGTTCTTTTATGGAAAAACTTCTTATCAACTACCCACCAGCCAATGAAACATTTACCTATACAATTTTGGCTTTTTGTGAGTGAAAGTAAAACTTGATAACAATACTTAAACTGGTATTATTAGTTTATGTTCATTTATCCTTTTTTTTTTTTTTGGTTATGAGGTCAACATCTTTATTGGCTCCATTACAACCCATTCAATGTTTTTACATTGTTAATGTTGCCAGTTTTTGGTAGATCACTTATTGTAGAGTAGAATAGGAAAATGGAAAGCATATAACATTCACTGCTAACGTTGTATTGCTATTTTAGTTTGGTTTAAATATTTTTTTTAACAGCATATCAAACCTTTTTTAGGTTATTTAATATTAATACTAATCATTTTCATGGAAAAAAAAATTATACTTCAAGTTCTTTATATGTCCAAATACTTATTCATGGTGTTTGGATTGGTTGTTTTATTTTATAGCATAAATCTCTTTTCGGGTTATTTAAAAGTAAATAAAAAGTTTTTATTCTTCCAGTTTTTTTTTATATGTTCAAATATTTATTCATGATGTTTGGTTTAATTGTTTCTTTTTAGGGCATATCAACCCTTTTTTCGTTATTTAATGCAGAATTCAGTCATTTTGGTAAAAAAAATTGTGCTTCAACTCTTTATATCTTTAAATTCATGGTGCTTAATTTGGTTGTTTTGTAGAGGAAAATTGTTGTTTTTATTTTTGTCTTTCAGAATATAATTAAAGTATATATAGTGTTATTAGTAGCATTATTAGTAATATATAATTAAAGTATATATAGTGTTATTAGTAGCATTATTAGTAATATATAATTAAAGTATATATAGTGTTATTAGTAACATTATTAGTAATATATAATTAAAGTATATATAGTGTTATTAGTAGCATTATTAGTAATATATAATTAAAGTATATATAGTGTTATTAGTAGCATCATTAGTAATATATAATTAAAGTATATATAGTATTATAGTAGTATTTATAGTAAAGCAAAAGAAAAAAATCTATAACATCAATGTTTGGTGCATTTAAGTCAGATAAATGGTATCTTCAGACAGCCTGATCTTGTAGCACCAGTTGTATTGATCGAAGTAACATTATTACCTCCTCTAACATTGAGGGTAAACCGATATACGATTAATGATTTGAAAGAGCCAAAAATCAAAGTTTGATCTGCACATCATATCGATTTACACATAAATATATTCAACAACTGACGTTTTTTTTTAAATTACTTTTTTGGGGGATTATTTCTACTACTTATACTTATTTTATCTTGACATTGCTTTTTTGCTGTGCACTAAATCAATATTAAAAAAAAAACACTATTGTATCTTATTACAACTAAGATTTGGTGTCTGTTTGCAATCGAAATT
Organism: Euprymna scolopes; assembly: GCF_053919585.1. Classification (NCBI taxonomy): domain Eukaryota; kingdom Metazoa; phylum Mollusca; class Cephalopoda; order Sepiida; family Sepiolidae; genus Euprymna; species Euprymna scolopes. The sequence continues at coordinate 17,038 of NW_027633594.1, read as the reverse complement.
ACATTTCACAAATATTTTAGATGCAAATACGCATCTCTATAAAAGGCTCTGTCCACACATCATTCCCTGAAAAGTATTTTCATAACTAAACATACATATTAAATAGGTAGATCTTATTTTAGAATTATCGAAGCACTTTTAAAAGAGACTAGCACACAATTCGACGTTGCTCGGTCATAAGATGCGCTTAAATATGATATTTTAATTCATGCAGATTATGTGTTTATTATTGTAATGACAAGTATCTATTATTATTAATTATTATATTGAATATAATATATAGTAGTGAGATCAAAACTAGTGATGATCATATTTATTGGCACGGTAAAATAAAAGTTAAATTTTGTCCAATAAATTCTAAAAAAGGGATTAAATTAAAGAAAATAACAAAGTATATTATGTATTTTTAACTGGCCTTTCCGATGCAGCAATCGGATTTTAGAAAAAATAAATAACAAAGGAACAACAAACATAATTGCAAAAAACCCTTGTTCAAAATTATTGGCACGGCTTTGTTTTTCTTTTAGTATCAGTATAATATAAATCAATTTCCGGTTTACGTGCTTTCTGAACTTTTTTATAGCCATATTATGCTTGTTTAACGCTAATTCAGTGAATAATTTTTTTCAGATAATTTTTAGATAGCGATTTATTTAAACTATTATAAGTGACTAAATTATAATTTTCAATCGCCATGGTTAAAACTAAGGAACACAGCGAAGACGTCAGGAAGCTTGTTGTAGCATGCCATACCAATGGGGAGGGCTATGATAAGATTTCAAAGAAGCTAAACCTTCCCAAATCCACTGTTAGAGCCATAATAAACAAGTTCAAATCGCAAGGCCACGTTATGAGTTTAGAGGGTAGAGGGAGAAAAAGGATTCTTTCCCCAAGAGATGAACGGAAAATTGCTCGACAAGTAAAACAAAACCCAAGGATCTCTGTTGGGGAGATTGTTGATGAACAGAGCACCTCTGGAGTGAATGTATCTCGACATACAGTTGGTAGAGTTTTGAAGAGAGCTGGTTTAAAAGCATGTCGTCCGAGAAAGACTCCCTTATTGAAGCCTATGCACCTGAAAGCAAGGCTAGCCTTTGCAAAACGTCATATTGATAAAGATGTTGCATTCTGGAAACGTGTTCTATGGACTGACGAAACGAAAATAGAGTTATTTGGCCATAATAAAGTGTCTTATATTTACAGAAAATCTGGCGAAGCTTTCCTGCCTAAGAACACCATACCCACAGTGAAGCACGGTGGAGGCAGTTTGATGTTTTGGGGATCCTTTGCTGCCTCTGGACCAGGGCGACTTGTTAAGGTCACAGGTAGCATAAAAAAGGAAGATTATGTTAAAATATTGGATGAAAACCTGAAAGACTCTGCTAAACAGCTCTCACTTGGTCGTCGTTGGTGGTTCATGCAAGATAATGACCCAAAGCATTCGGCTAAACTGACTAAGAAATGGCTTGAGGGCAATCATATTAATGTTTTGGAGTGGCCATCACAAAGCCCAGACCTTAATCCAATTGAAAATTTATGGAGAACATTAAAATTGAGGGTAATGCAAAGGAAGCCTAAGAATCTTATTCAATTGGAGGATTATTGTCAGGAAGAGTGGGCTAAAATTACTACTGAAGAGTGCAACAACTTGGTTGTAAACTATGAAAAGCGACTGAGGAAGGTAATCAAGGCCAAAGGCTATACAATTGATTATTAAATAAATCGTGCCAATAATTTTGAACAAGGGTTTTTTGCAATTATGTTTGTTGTTCCTTTGTTATTTATTTTTTCTAAAATCCGATTGCTGCATCGGAAAGGCCAGTTAAAAATACATAATATACTTTGTTATTTTCTTTAATTTAATCCCTTTTTTAGAATTTATTAGACAAAATTTAACTTTTATTTTACCGTGCCAATAAATATGATCATCACTGTATATATAAATGTATATATATATATATATATATATATGTATATATATATATTGTGTATGTATGTATGTATGTATGTATGTATGTATGTATGCATGCATCATGTATGTATGTATATATGACTTGTATGCCATCAGCTAAAATTAAAATCAAAACATACAACTCACCACCTTCATTCCTCAGCCGCTGGGCCACATCCATACAGGTATATATATATATATATATATATATATATATATATATATATATATATATATATATATATATATATATATAATTTGAGGTTATTATTTTCCAGTGAAGTTTAACGAAATTAATACAAGAGTGCTCAATACCAAAGTAGAGCAGGGTATACTCTTTATTTGTTTTTACATAAGCAGTAATATGTTGCTACTCAGTCATGAGCATGTTTCGGTCAGCTAGTTACCAGTAACTAGAGACCACTTCAGGCGATATAGCTTATATGAAAGCAAAGCAAAGTTTGCAATAAAAATATCAGATCTTTTTCATCACAGGGAATTAATATCAGGAGGTTCTGTCAAATGTTGTGAAAAATAAGATTTGGTTGTATATAAATAAGGCCCAGAAGGGGGTGCGGATTTGAGTCTGTGTTTAGATATAGGAATGAATATATATGTATATGGAGGGAGTCCACAAGAATTAGAGAGTTATCAATATAAAAATATATACTAATTCATATAAATTTAATTATTGTTTCAATTAGGAGTGCAGTTAATATAGTCATTTTTTATTTTCTCTCTTCTCTCTCTCTCTCTCTCTCTCACACACACACACACACACACACACACACACACACACACACACACATACATATATATATATATATATATATATATATATGAAATCGCTCATTTTTCAACCCAATCGATTGATTGCTTGCTCTAGTTGGCGACCTATCGCAGTGCATTGATGGTGAGGTTCACATGCCTCCCTGCAGTGACTTAGTTCACAATACATTGTATTCTACATTGCACTGTAGAGAGCCTAATGTTGACTTTATAAAATTGTTGTTTACATGTAGTGGGTTTAATTAAAGTTTAAAATGCTAGTCAAGTGTCATGATTCAATTTTGTTTTAAACAGAAACATTCATTTCGAATGTGCCCCTGCCATATCAAAGTTTTATATACCTGGCCTTATTGCTTTCCTGTTGATAATGGCTTGAATTGAAGTTTTAAATGAAAAGTCAAGTATCATAGTACAATTGTACTTTAAACAGAAACATTCATTTCAAACGCGCCCCTGTCATATCAAAGAACCTACTGTTGACTTTATATGTCGGGCCTTTCAGCTCGTGTTGTAATAAAACTTCTTAAATGCACTTGTGATGTTAGGTCGTGTAAGGTGTTAACTCTGGTCAAAATCAACAGTTTATTCTTTCATCGAATTATTTCGATTATGGATACTTATTCTGATACAAAACCTATCTAAGAACACTGCTACGCACAAAATGTACATGCATGTGAAATTTCATAAAAATGAGCCCAGCCGTTTTTGCATCTATAAGGAACGAACTCACACAGACAAACACCCACACAAAGTTCCTTTTATATAATAGTAGAGATAGAGATATATAAATTCCCCTGTAATCCTGTTTTTAAAAGATGGAATCGCCCGATCATCAAAGATAAGATTCAAGCAAGGGCGCACGGTCCACAGAGTTTTATAATTATACCGCTTCTATCCATCAGTCTATCATGTTGAAATTTTTAAATCACGTTTTCGGCTGTGTCATGCGAATCAAATGTGACAGAAAATTTGAAAGAACAATGAGGTATCTTCTATCACAAGTAAATTTGAAATAGGATTGACTTCGATCTATCATACTTAAGTTTCAAATAGCATTTTTATTGGTCTGTCAAGCTAAAGTTTGAAATAGTATTTTAGCTAGTATGTCATGCTTAATTTTTAAACAGCAATTTCATTTAGTTTTTATACCCACAAAAACATTTTTATTAGTTTGCATGTTTAAGTTTTAAATAGCATTTTCGTTGAAAAGAGGAAGAATGCCTATTTATCGTAGTTACTCGCTTTAATTAAAGACTGATCTTAGAAATAATACCTAAAAAAACTACTCATTTACAAATACTTTTATTCCTATAAAATAGTATCTTTCTTCGAGTTATTGTTATAATCCTCCCACGCGAAAAAAAAAAACAACTTTAAAAACATCAAAACGTTCTTACCTCTACATAATTATTCTGTTATGGAAATGCTCTTTCTTAGTTATAAAATAATACGAACGCTTAAAATTTCTGAATGTGCCCCTGCCATATCAAAGAACCTACTGTTGATGTTATGTCTTTCAATTTGTACGGTAATAAAACTTCTCAAATGCACCTGTGATGTTAAGCTGTGTAAGGTGCAAACTTTAGTCAAAATCGCCTGTTTCTTCTTTTATCGGATTATTTTGATTATCGATTCAGACAAAAAATATTATCTAAGAACACTGCCAGGCACATAAGGTACCTTCATGTGAAGTTTCATAAAAATCGAACCAGCCATTTTCGAGTCCATAGGGAACGAACTCACAGCCACACAGACACACAGACAAAGTTCCTTTTATATGATAGATAGATAGATAGATAGATAGATAGATAGATAGATAGATGACATTTGATGTGACTTTATTGTCGTTCATATGGGCTTGACTAAGATTCAACTAATGATAAGGATCCCAACAAAAGTGTCATTTGGGGATTAAGCAGGAAATTATGGAAGTTCTGGGTTTGGCAAGGAATTTGATTTTTATGTTTTAGAAACGATATTTCTTTATTGTTTGCTAATTGCTAAACCTAGCATGAGTGTGAATCATTGTAAAGTGAAACACCATAATTGCTTTTTACTTAATGGACATTTTCTGAAAGGGTGCCAGTATGATGAGGAGTAAAGCAAGAGTTGTGTAATCTCCAACCACACTTTTCCTGGCCCCATCAGTCCAGTTGCAGAAAGAAATCAAAGACAACCATAAGCAATTCTATGTTAAACAGAGACAGGGTAGTGTTACTTTCAAGTTTTCCTTCTCCTAGACTAGTTGTCTCTAACATAGTTTGAGTCAAGTCTATTTTACTAGTCTACTCGCAGTTAAGTGAAAAACAGATGGAGTGATGCGGTTTAAACACCAAAAATCAGAGAATTATCCAATTTTGTCGTTGAAATTTTTGTCCACAAGGATCCATAGCGAAACAGATAAAGTACTAAGTAAAATTAAGTTTTAAGAGACACTCTTCTAGTGGTGGAAGGTTTGAAAGTTGGAGGATGATACTAAAAATACAATTGCAAATTACTTCAAATTTCTACACAATCATGACTGACAGAATGAAAGCATGCTACTCCCAGTGGATTGAATAAAGGGTTCTGTTTGAAATTTTGTACAGATTCCCTGAGTTCAACAGGAAGATTCTCAAGTTCGACAAGATAAATCTGAAGAAGGTCGGAGGTTACATCGGCCAAAACGTTGTGAGAATAACACTCAAGGTAAAAACAGTAATCTGAATAATCCAAATAACGCAAATTATTCAATTTCAATAAAATTTTCAGTAGTTATTAAATAAGTTATATATTTTATAATGAATACAAATTTTCGTATTTAATAACATGTAGAAGTTTGAGAAAATCCATGTTTGGATCACACTGAGGCACATGCAAATTAACATTTGAAAAAATATGTTGTTACTATATAGACGATGCATCACAGGGCGAACGTCATGCCGGCCGATGCAAAAATGGCACTGCCTATGCACCATTGGACCCAAAGGAAGGCCCGCACTCATTTACATACGTGCAAGCATCAGGAGGGGGGGGGCATAAAAGATGGTGCATTTTCATATATGGTGTAGTTTCTTTAGAGCATTTTATAAGATTTTATAGACACAACCTCCGATTTAAAAATTCAGATATTTCAAATTTACATTCAATGTGTCATTAAACATCAATTAAGCAAGATTAGTCGAATTTCAAGATATTAAGATCACTTAAGGTTAAGCCTTAGATTTAGACATTTTCTAGAATTAAAATCATGTAATGATTCTGATAAAATTGGAATAAATATACCAGACAAGATTTAGTATCATTATATCTTGATTTTAATCTTCGTAAGGGGACATAAAAGTGATACAAAACTGTTCTCTTTGGAGGAAGTTAATTTTACCCATCCTGGGACGGGTATTCTTCTAGTTTGTTATAAACCAATAACAAAAACGATGTGAAAGAAATCTAATCAAATTTTTAATAAATATCTACACTTTAAGCTTAGGCTTAATTTTACACATAAAGACTCAATCAACAATAGGAACCCCTAGAGATAATTACTCCTCCTGGCATATGAAACGGGTGTTGGTGGCCTAAGTCCAAATATATATATATATATATATATATATATATATATATATATATATATATATATAAAATAAAGTATGTTGTTTTCTTTCTTTTTTTCCCCCTTTTCTTCCTTCTTGCCATGTTGGAGAAAGAAAAGTCTGTTTCTCCAAGTAAAATATTTGTTTATTTTCCTAATATTACGTTGTGATTTGGTTTTCAAGCGCACTTGATGCGTATTTTATTTTATTCAAATTAAATCAACGTTTCTGTATAGAGCTCACACCTTTCACACACACACACACACACACACACACACACACACACACACACACACACACACACACACACACACACACACACAGCCTATAAGAAATATTCATTGATTTTTTTTTCTATTGTAAAGAACAAGACTCTGAGCTCGTATGATAACAGAATTAGTATAAGTTGTTTAAAATTTGCAATAGACCAACTACCAAGAACTAGCTGCATTTTTTTTTGTCTTTTTTTGTATATATGTGGGTGGCTGTAGGGATGTAGCTGAGGTAGCCAAGGGTAGGGGGTAGATATGGCAGCCCAAATAACTTTTAGGAAACACTACTGTACACTCATCAGATTACTATGATTAAACCATGTGTAAATATATTTAGTTTTACCTTAGACAAGATGTTCGGACATTTTAAAGTCATTCTGTTTAGTAAATGCTGATTATGGCAGATGTTTCAGAATCCACCAAGACGTGTAACATGAAGGAGTTGCCCAAGAGTCGTTAATGATCAGTATTAAGCTTCAATTCATTTACTTTTTTAGGCTAATGTAATACGTTGGACTCAGACGAGACTATTGCCCCCTCCCTATTTCTGTTTCGGTTTGTTTAAGTCGATATATCTTAGTTCCTATTTGCTTGTCTCACCACAAGAGGAAAAAATAAAAATAAAAGTCGGTTTTTGTTGTGGGGCGAAAATCTAATTCTTCCAAAAGGGGCACGCTTGATTTTTTAGTCTATTCACACATCTATTTCAATTTGTTCAAATCTATCTTAATTCACTTCGATCTTTTTTTATGTCTCAGTTTGTTCATATTGATTTATCTACGTCCTCTCTCAATCTCTCGTTTTCTCCCCCTCCTCTCTCTCTCTCTCTCTCTCTCTCTCTCAATATATATATATATATATATATATATATATATATATATAATATATATATATATATATATATAAATTTAAATGGGATTAGAACAGTAGTCTAAAGAGCAGAGTGTATTTTAATGTGATAGTAAAATTACTAATTTAATTAAAATACAAGAAAAGAACAGTGCTCGTTGTAATTCAGATATATAATAAGCTCGATAGGCAAATATCCTAGAGCTACTTTAATATTTAGTAATGTGATACGATAATTTAATATTCAATACTTTTGCTGATGAGTAGACTTCGTTTAAAAAAAACTATATGTCAAAATTATTGTCCGTGGTTTAATGTCTATCACAATAAAAACATCGTTTCCGAAACGATCGTACAAATTATTGACTTTGTTGTTGTTCCTTCTTATGAAACAGATTTTTAATTTTTGATTCTAATGTGAATTTTAAATTATCAATCACATTAAACTAATATATATATTATATATATATATATATATATATATATATATATATATATATATATATATATATATATATATATATATATATATTTATATTTTATATATTTATATATATTTATATATATATAATTTATATATATATTTTTATATATATATTTATATATATATATTTATATATATTTATATATATATATTTATATACATTTATATATATTTATATATATATATTTATATATATTTTTATATATATTTATATATATATATTTATATATATATATTTATATATAATTATTTTTTACTACTAGAAGAATAGCTGTCCCCAAACAGAACAGTTTTTCACCACTTTTATATCCTCTTACAAAGATTTAGATCAAAATATAATGCTACTAAACCTTGTGTCTATAATCCTTATTCTAATTTTGATCAAAATACATTACATGATTTTGATTCTAGGAAATATCTAAAATCTATGGCGTAAACTTAAGGAGTCTTAAGAAAAGTAAATTCAGGGAATCTTGCTTAATTTGTGTCGTAATTATGAAATCAAATTTAATGCAAATCTTAAAAATTTGAAATTTCAAATAGGAGGCTATGCCCATATTATGCCCTCTATAAATCCCTTGTCATATTCCAAGGAAACTGAAATTTTGGAAATATTTATTAAATGATGTCTAATACCTATTGTTAAAATTTCACAAAAGATCGAAGGTATATGAGCTTCTGCTCCCTTTTTACCCCACTTTGCATAAAACTAATTAAATTAAATATATCCCATATTTGGACCTCTTACGCCTAGCAGTTGTGTTCCAAAATTCATAATGATCACTTAATTAATTTTTAAATGAATCTTCTACATCGAACTATACATTTCAATTTCTTTACTTTAATTCACCCAAAACAAGGTACTTTTCCATTGAGACGTGAAGAGCTACTGTAAATTTGGGGGTCATACATACTAGGGAATCTCAGTTTACGTTACATTTAAAGTTCTTACATATTGGTGCAGTCAGGCGTAAACTTAAGGAGTCTTAAGAAAAGTAGAAGGCAAGGAGAGAATTTCAAAGGCTAGCAGTTTAAGGAAAGAAGTTATCAACAGTTTTATGATCATGGCTTAACAAAGGAAAAAAAGAGTAGAAAGCTTTCCAGCATGTTATAGTGAAGGGGTGTGATTTTGTTGCTTGTTGGGTTGGTTGGGGATATTTATGTCGAAGGGGAACCAGTACAGCAAGTTCTTTTTGGGCCCATTCTATGGAAGTACTTCTAAAACAAGCACAGTGATGCAACATTGTGGCGATGGGAATTTGGTAGATAGTGAAAGATGTTCTGTTCTCTGCCCTAAAGCCACATTCTCAGAGAAGAAAAGAGAAAAAAATATTGCTAATCTTTCTCTGCTCTATCCTTATTTTCATGGCAGGTGCTCGACTGAACTTCTACGGTTCCACTCTGTAAAAACTTCACAACAAAAACTTGTCTAGCTACAACCAAAGTCAATAATTTCTCTTTCTCCCTCAGTATACCCAAAAGTAAACAGAGCTTCCATGTACAGAGTTACTTTCCTAGAACTACTTGTCAATGAAATACAATACTGTGGGTCTACTTCCCAGCCGACTACAACATAGTCGTTTGTAAGTCCAATGTAAGCAAATTCTTGTTGAGCCGTCCTTTTGAATAACTAACTTTTTTCCAATTTCAACCATTGTTATCAATCATCACGGTGTTACCGGACTGCCCACCTGATTACCTCTTTTCCTCGAATGGCCTTTTGCCTTGATAAGTAGTGACTCTTAAGTAAAAGAAAAAAGGTTGGTAAAAGACTAATGTTTTACAACACAGCAGAGTATCAGCCAACATAACAAAACCCCTTTTGCTCCGTCCCTGACTAGATCAGCTCTCAATAGGCTTGTAAAATTTAAGACAAGAGTTCCATTCTAACATTTACTAAAAACTTTATTGATTATCTTTGTTAGTATGACTTGTATTAAAATAGTTAGTATTGGCAAGAGTTTCTGTGTATATGCTGCTGCTACAGGCTCTTCATTTTAGCATTTAGTAAAATGTCCAGCCATGAAATATACGAGGAGCGTTCCAAAAATAATGCCTCCTATTTTTTATTTCACCGAATGGATCAGAAGGGATTGCAGATTGCATTGTTATGATGACTGAACTTATGCATTCATAACCTGAAAGATTCATCTCTCTGTTGTAAATATTGACTGTGTGAGATTCTAAGAAAGCAACCCTTGTCATAGACATGCGTCAGAAGCAGAGATGCGTCATTGAATTTCTCCATACAAAAAAAAAAAAAATGAACCAATCAACATTTATTGACGTCTGTTAAATGTTTTCAAAGCCGATGCAATTGATCTCAACACAGAAGATGGGTTCGTTAATTTCAGAGTGATGACAGATGTAAGTGATAAAGTTCGATCCAGACTTTTCCGACTGAAGCATAAAAAAAGGTTGGAAAAAGTGCATTGAGAATGGTTTGAAGAACTTGAAAGTCGCATGAAAGAAAAATGCAAAAGTTTTACACATGAGGAACTGAACAAGGCTGTTGATTTATTTTTGCAGCACATTTATTTGGTGCTGAGTAACAAAGTAAAGCACTTTAAGAATGTGTTGTAAAATTCTGTAGCAATAAATATTTTGTTTAACGTATGCATTTTTTAAAAACCTTTTGAATATTACTTTTTGGTGTTTTTCAAAATATATTAACAGCAAAATGAAAGCTAACCATTAGAAACGTTTTTCTTCATTTTGCTGCGACATTCTGTAAAATTTACTGGTATTAACAGTGTGACAATATTTGGTCATGGTAAACAGTATTTTCTACATACGGTTGAATTAAGTAGAAAACCGGAAAATTTCATTGATTAGAAACAGAGCTGCATGCCAGTATATGACGTCATAAACAGAAGTTCAAAATAACATGCAGTGAAAAAACAAAATATTTCTTTTTGGCTCATGCGCTGATCAGATTCAGTCGTCTTTTCTGAAATTCTATCACCCCACTTTGGGTTAGAAGCTGAGGTGAAGCTTATATGATAATCTTAGTGTTGTGAAAAAATAATACAGCAATGTGCTCTGATGAACTCATAGCATTTATGCCCCTTAGACATTCATACTCTCGACTAACTCGACAAGCAGCAAAATCCCACCCCTTCACTGTTTAGGTCGCTAGATACCGGAAATCTTCTACTCTAATAGTTTCTTACTCGCACTGCTAGACTTTGAAATTCTCTCCCTGTTTACTGCTTCCCTCACTGTACTAAATTTAATTTGAACAGACATCTTGCTGCTCAACTCATCACATTTCCCTGTTAGACACGATCCCAAATGGTAGCCCCTCACATTCCAAATGACAATATTTCTTGTTTAGAAGTATAAAAGAATTTAAAAAATTTAAAAAAATCAAATAAGACGTGACAGAGCAAGATTGTTGGCGTTTGTTATCAAAAGAAAGAGAAAGACAGAATCTTCTGCTGCTATATCTTCACTACAATGACTACTACTGCAAGTGCTACAGAGAGATGTCACTACCCATTTAGCTGACTACCTACAACATGTGAACAAGATTTTAGCTGCCATCTAGATAATCTAAATATGTCAACTGTAAAGCTACAAAAGTTTCTTGTTTAGATTTGTTATATTCTGGCATAATTAGGATACTAATGAATACTGAACAATTTTTGATTGCGTTCATATATGACAAAATTATACACAAGCTTCATAAAGTGGGTCGGACTGACATCCGGTGTTCAGGATAAGTAGAAAATTGGCTTATTCTTACATATTTGTGATTCTGGTAATATCACAGGATGATTGTTGTCCTAGTTTACACATGACGAAATAAAATAAAACAAACATAAAAAAGATTGGAAATTGTGTTGGACAGATAATCTTTCATTTTACTAGAAAGTTAAGATTAATATATTGACATATTTTTGGTACTGGTAATGAAGATTGGTCCAGTTTTGTGGCATTGATAATATACGATAAAAAAAATAATATTCACACATTCTTTGCCTTGCGATTATGAACAGTGTAGTATTTGTTCTGATACCACACTTCATCAATTCCGTTTTAGGTCAGGGAAGGAGAAATCCTTCTAGATTGAGACATTTTAAATTTTTGTCTTAATACAGAGAGCGTTTTTTTGGGGAGCTGAATTTTCTCCATATTAAAAACCGACATTGTGCCTAATACTGTCTCGTGGGGGGCATGTAAATAGGGACATGTTACTTAACATTTTGACGAGGAGCAAAGTGTAATATCTGTTCTGATAAAAAACCACTTTATCTTTTCTGTCTTTGGTCAGTAAACGAGACATCTTTCTTTTGCTCCACTCCAGAGTGACCCTTTTTGGGGAACTAGATTTCTTCACATTAAAAACCGACTTTGAATCTAACTCTGCACTCGTGGGGAGATAAGTAGATAGGGAGTAAATTTGAGGACTTTTCAGCACCTTCGTTGTTGTTGAATGTAATGGAAAGATTTGTTTAGCAAAATGTCAATCTGCCCGTTGACCATTATTTTCATAGTTGTTATTGATTCCCCATGCATTTAATTTACATAGACTTGACTTTGTTTTTATTTTTCTGCTTTTAATTGACACAGGTTTGAAATATGTTACTTTGTTGTTTTGATAATTCTAGACACAAGTGAATGGAATGAAAAAACATCTTTTGCATATAATTACAGTATAGCATTTTTTTTGTTCTTTGCGAAGCTTTCAAAGACTTGGGTTGTTTTTCAACACTGAAAGTAGTGCATTTTCATGTAGAAGTGTTTGCAATTATGTTTACGTTTAGGTTGGTGGAAGTTATAAGTGTCGCTGAGTGTATAAATATAAGTACAATTCAATCTGAATGAACTAAGGGAATTGATTGGTCTTTGACTACTTTATTCAACCAATGAAATGGCGTCTAATATACAAGTAATCAGCAGTCAGAAAACGTTTTTATTTTAAATAATAGTTACGTCTAAAAAAAGCTATAAAGGAGCTAAAGTGACACTTATAAATGCATTTTAATCATTAGTGAAACAGAGTAAAAAAAAGAAGAAAATATTAGTTATCTATCTCTTTTAATATATGCATATATCAACAATTCTCTCAATTGTGTCGAATCAGAACACATACTACATTTAGCTTTTAGCCAAAAGGCTAAAGAACATGTTCCTATTAATTTGCCTTCCCATAAAGGAATCGTTAGACATAATATAAGGTCTGTTTTTAAAGTGGACAAAATTCAACCTCCCCAAAAAAGAACTCTTTGGATTAATGGATTACACCAAAAATTAAAGAATCTTGGTTTAAGTTTCTTCTTTTTAATTTATATACTTTGTTGACTAGGTGTGAGTCCTGCGACCAGCATTAATTATTACTTCCTGCACTGATGATTGCGTAAGCATGAAACATTAGTGTCTGTAAAGTATTAAAAAAATATCAATATTTATTGAAAAAAAAATATTTTAGTTAAAAGATCCTTTAAGTAAAGTTAAAGTTGAGCTTTATTTGTGAATTAAAAATAAATCCGTAAATTGGCTGCGTGCATTATTTGCAAAATTTCTTTTTGTTCGAATCATCTCATTGCTGGTTGACATTATGACATGCTTACATAAGTATCTTAATTCACTTTCATTTAAGGGTTAATTCCTGGTGGTTGAGGGGAAGCGAGACAGACTGCAAAGTCAGGTTAATTTTTTTTACTGCATTTGACACCCACGACCAGCAGTAATTATCACTTCCTGCACTGATGATTGCGTAAGTTAGAAACACTAGTGTCTGTAGGTATTAAAAAATAATGAGTATTTATTGAAATATATATATATATATATATATATATATATATATATATATATATATATATATTAGCAAAAGTACCCGTCGTTGACTGGGTTCAAAAACAGCCTACAGAAAATGGACTCTGATTTATGAAAGTATGATAGGTTATGAATAGGAAGAGTTGTAAAGAGATAGCTTTGAATTTGGGGGTATCAAAACCAAAGCATGATATGATGAAAGTAAAAATAAAATAGATAAATCCCATAATTTATTATACCATACCTGATCACACTGAAATACTTATCACAATAATCTGTATATCTATATTAAAAAACCTTGTTAAACTTTGTGATATATTTCCATTCTATGGAGGTCAGGCGCAAACGAACACCCCATAGTTTTATTATACCATATTTCTTCAAACTGAAACACAATTATCAAAGTATACTTATGCAGATAGATATGAAAAGTCTTTATTAAAGTTTGTGCCTATTTCCATTCTATGGAGACCAGGCACGAACGAAGACCCCACAATTTTATTATACCATCCCTATTTAAGTTAAAATATACTTATCAAAGTATTATTATGCACATCTATATCAAAAACACTTGTAAACGTTTTTTTTTTTTTCATTTTTAAATTTTTTATTTCCATACTTTGTGGACCAGGCGCGTACGCAGATCCCACAATTTTAATGAATCATCATTATGCCAGATCAAACATACCCATTCCTGTGTCTCGATACATCTATCATTATATGTGATCAGTTTTCTATAATAGTAAACCATATAGGAGTCTATTCGTGACCAGGAAATACATAAAGTGTAACTTATTAGTTTGCTGTTATAGAAATCGTTATGTTAACAGAAAATTAAAATTA
>NW_027633593.1:17500-37129 GCF_053919585.1 Euprymna scolopes | reverse complement strand
CACACAACCCAAATACATCACAAACGCAAACACGTATACACACACGTACGGTTCAACTATATACACACATAATTTATTAAGCACCAGTATAAATCAGACATTAAAACACCTTCAATCTCATATACAAAAGTTACGGCCGATAGAACCTTCGACCTTTTTCAAGTGTATCTCGTCGGACTTAGAAATCTATAGAGAATTTTATTTGCTTTTCCTGATGTAATATTGAATTTGGTACTTACATAAAAATACACGTTAAGGTTGTTAACACCCATAAGTGAAATTAAGTTTATGAGAACGACATGATATCAAAATGTAGTACCTGTTTTGATAGTACGCCCTAGATTTTCGGTCATCGGTCATTAAACGTAAAATGTTTCATCGGCTTAATGTTTGTTGTTACCATTAATTTCGCCGATAGGTTTGTAAATCAGGAACACTTATATTCACTCAAACAAAGCGGATTGCCACTGAGATTTGGAAAGCTCTCTGGAATCTTGGAATTTCCACAGTGAAGTGATGAACTTTTCCTAATTAAGTTTCCCAGCTGTTTTGACATCAAGGAAAAGGCATCAGAGAATCAGTTCGTTGGAGCACATTCGATCGGAGTAGTTATTAAACAGAGAAATGCAGCGTTACTGCATAAAATCAAACAAAATACACATATCCATCCCAAACAAAGCACATTGCCACCGGGACGCAAGGGGTTATTATTAAGGATCCTGCCTACCACGACACTCTAAACAGAGTGCTGGGCAGCTAGATAACTGTTCGCATTACACTTGGCAAAAATCTATTAGGGTAGAGGGATCTCTACGATGTAAGGTAGGATTATGCGGCTTGTCGGATCGGCCAGGGGATTTTACGAGGCACAAGTGCTTCGAGTTTGTCGGAGCACATTCCATTAAAGTACTTGTGAAACAACACAGAGATGCAACATTGCAAATATGGGGCAGACGCAGGATCTTGCATAAGCTTTGAGTCAGCTTAGTAATATCTAACCAATTGGATTGAATCTAAACACACAATCAAAATGTAGTATCTGTTCCAACAATTCACTTTAATTTTCTCCTTTAACGAAGATGAAATCCCTTGGAAAATTTACTTTCATCCGAAACCAGGCTGACTCTTTCTATATTACTAGATTTTTCCTACGATAAACACTGACATTGTGTATAAATTTGCTCCTGTGGGGAGACAAGCCTTTTGGGGATTGGATTCAAATTAGACGCACGCAAGTTGTCAGTACGTGTTGTTATCAATTTCTCCAATCACAATTGCTGTTCGTCTGACGAAACGCGCAAAATGAATGGACGCAAAGTAAGGAGACTATGTTTCTGTTTTAAATTCGTCGAGTGGACGTTGAAGTGGATGACGAAAAGACGAGCATTGAAGAGTGGGTCCTTTTCAACGATTTGCATGTTGTCGAGTTTGTTTGCATGGGGCATGGCCGTTTTAGCGATTCCAATGTTAAACCTAAGTAGCCGTGAAGTAATCGCTTCTGCCGTTTCAACCACACTTTCGCGTTTGCAACATCAGTTCCGAGCGGTTTTCATCACGTTCCTCCGATTTGACGCTTGGCTTACCTTTATTTCGCCTTTTCACGCCGAAGAAACCAAAATATTTAACACAGAATAATTTTGAAAACACACACGAAATAAAAATCGACCGACGCAAAAACGGTTTCCTGCTTTTCCTCTTCTATTGAAGACATATTCAAATTTTATTTTGTATATTTTATTTTGGATAAGATGATAACTGGAAATTGTAAATTTTATTAAATTTTTCTGTTCTTCTTTCAAACTAATCCGTCATGAAAAAAAACCCCCAAAAAACTTTACTTTGTCTGAGAGATCCACAAAAACGCTCGCTGCTGCTTGCGAACTCAGTTCTTGTGAATGACAGCAACAAGGATGCATGTTTTGTTTTTAGTTAGTAGCACACATAAGCCAAAATACTTGATGTTTATCTTTAAATAAAAATTCCATAGAGATAAAGTCCTTACGATGCATTCTTCTGTTCAGATTTTAGCATGCAGTTCAATGTTCGATATGGGATACTATTGGTGATCTTTCTCCGAAGTATTAGAAAGTAAGAAACTACAAAAACAATGTAATAAAAAAAAGATTAACAAGATTAGCAGCAGAGCCTCGGAGCAGAATTTGTTCACTAATATACACAAAAGGAAGCTGATTAAGATTAATATTTAGGGGGTTGGAAACAAAAGACGAGATACATCTATATTAGTTTACAAACGATTTAAGTGTGGTGGTGAGTTTACGAAAGTTTGCGACAGTTGGGCCTAGTGGCGGACAGTAATGTGTTTGCGACGATTGACGACACTTAGAGTATAGGACAGTATCTTGTTTGGAAGAGATGACGGCAGGGGAGTCTCGCAGAAGAGATCAGAGAGATTAGAGTAGAGGCCGAACGAAGGTAGCTCTTACCAAGAAGAAAATCACTGGAGATTTAAGTGAGCAGACGTCTAGCTATCGACAACGTTGGCGGTACATCCTTCTTCGTAACGTGAAGGTATCACACGGTGCTTTAATGATTTACATCAAGTACTCGTCGTGTTGTTTTGTCGTAACGCCATCAAGGTGATCGGATCATAAATACACGTTTAACGTAAATTATTCAGTTAACTTCTTTTTTCTATATTCTTTTCGTTAAAGGTCCTGTTGACAAATCTCTTTAGAATTTCAATGTTTTGGAACAGATACATGTGCACGATAAATTCAACGGAGGGCATTTTGTGGAATATTTGTAGAATATATAAAAAATGTAATATTGGGGGCGATGAGACAAAGGCTTGGAATTCATAAACAATCTGAAATCTATTAGATTACAGGTTCTTTTTCACACTATTTTTCGGTGGTACATGTATAGGAACAATATTCTATGCATGTTAAAATGGTGGCTTTGTATAAATAAAACATCCTAGTAGCTGTAAAAAATTTTCAATCCCGGTTGAAGGAGCCCACCTATTCAAAATAGAATTTGCATTATCTTCTGTGGGTAAAAATATTACTGTCGGTTCTGTTGAAATCGATGAGTAAGTGAGCATTTATATGTATGACATAACAAATTATTTATACACACTAGAACACAGAAGTAATTTTGAATGTACTACAAGTTGCCTGTCATAGTAAATAACAAATGATAGTTCTATAAAATTTCACATATTTTCATATGTATTACTATAGTGCCAGATTGTTTCAAGGTTAGTACACACACACGCACTATTATATATATATATATATATATATATATATATATATATATATATATATATATATATTCTAGCCGTATTCTGACACGCGTTACTGTGGCTAAATTTCGTGTAATAGAAAACAATATAAAAAGAGTAAATGCTTATAGGCTTTGTTTCCCAGTACTTTTGAATACACAATATTTTTTCTGTCTATTTTCTGGCAGATAGAGAGCTTTTTGTGGTTTGCCAACTCTAGAACACACATCACACAATTGTCCATAAGAGAAGCAGTCAGTGTATAGATGTAAGCCACAATTTTAAAGACCGTCCTTGAGCTTGGGTGATGGTGATTGCAAACGACAATCGAATTGGGGGTTACAATCTCCTAAATTGAAATGGCATATCTTGTGGAATCATAGGAATGCGTGGAATCAGGACATCCTCACCACTGGTGTTTCTATGATGTTCATTATTATTTTTTTTTACTGCAAATCGAGTGCCATCGCAAAACGTTGGCTAGTTTATATTTCATAAAATGATAATGGATACGTTAAATACATGCGGTGACATCCCTGGCAAATCAAGTGAATTAAACAAACTGTTGGATAAATAACCGGATCGTCTCCTTCTACAACAGTGTCGATTGACTTGATGTGATTATCTTACTTTGAATTTTCATCTAAATAATATCGTAAAGTTCATTGATCTGTTTGTTTTGAGCTGCAAGAATTGCTCGTTCACTCAGCCAACTGGAATTTTATAATTAATTTGAACATGTGAAATACATTTTTACTTACTTTAATATTTATTATTATTTTATTATTATTTAAATATGGAATTTTATAATTAATTTGAACATGTTAAATACATTTTTACTTACTCTTCTTTAGATGTAATTACAAAAGTTATGAGGCAACGAAATCCCCCCTGAGCTCAGATCAGCCAGTATTTTTTCCTTTCCCAATTTCCAAAAATTGATGCAAAAATATATCTTTTGCTCGATTGCTCTACAGTTGGACACGCATATACTGAGTTATGTTTAATGTCTTCACATGTCGCCACAAAGGAGAGTATTTGAGGCAAGCATTTATTTCATCTGCTGATGTTTATAAAGGAGTTACAGGTAACGTTTGTTTCAAATCTCCCGCAACTAATATTACTGCATTCTCGAATAGTCTGATATTGCAACACCAATCTTGCAAAGATCGATCAAGAGCCTCAAGTGATTTTTGTGTGCAATTGTGCATTCATCGGAAACAATAAGTTTGCATGTCTGCAATATTTTTCCCATGATGGGTTTTTTTGGAGATAGTGCACATGGGAGTTTTGATAAATTGAATCTTTAATGGTAAGTTCAAAGCAGAATGAGTCATTATTCAACCTAGTAGTATGGACGCAGCTATTCCGAATAAAGCAAGAGCTAAGGCTATGCTATTTTGTAGTCCCATGTTTGCCAAAATCAATTTAATAATAAAGTTTTACTGGTTCCCCCGGTTCTGTTCTCATTAGCAGTAATTTTCAAATAACTTTCTATTCTCACTGTAAGACATTTAGGCGACTAAAACAAGATTTATCCATATTTTGACTATACCTTAATCACTGTAAGTAATTCAGCTGACTAAGATGGGATTCATCCATGTTTTGACAATACGTTTTTAAGCTGTCAGTAATTTAGGTGACGAAAATAGGATGAGTAGGTTTAGAAAGAGGGATAGAAAAAAGAGGAAGAGAATAAAGAGAGCAAAAGACAGGGAAAGAGAGAGATAGTGATAGAGTTTGAGAGAAAAGGGCAGAGGAAGACAAAGAGAGGCAAAGAGAGGTATAATGAGGAAGACAGAGTGGAGGAGAGAGAAAGAGAGGATAGAGATATATAGAGAGTGTAAACGAAAGAGACAATAATTCTAAGAGTAAAGTCACAATCGATATCTGTCGGCATGTGTCGAGGCAGGAATTTTATAATTATTATTATTATTATTATTAATATTATTATTATTATTATTATTATTATTATTATTATTATTATTATTATTATTATTATTTGATAGTAGAATATTTGAAAATAAACTGTGAATCAAAAGAAGAATATTCGCGAAGTAAAAAAAATGCTGAAAAAATTTTTTGTTGCGTTTAGAATGATCGACTTTTGCCGAGAAGCGATTTCGAGTTTTTATACTGTAATATTTTTCAACTTAATATTAAATGTTTTTATCTGTTTTATTATTGATTTCATTATATTTTTTTTGCTATTGTTTTCGATATGAGCGCGTCTTAAGTAAACGAACATCTTAAACGCAGTCAGTGAACATTTAAACGTCGCGCACAAAGCCGTTGCTCGTATCGGGAAACGCTTAAATATTAAACGTCATTTTCATAGAATTGAGCAGTATATTCAAATTCAATTCAAATAATCGGGCCACGAGTTAATAAGGAGACGATACGGGGACAAAACGAAAAAAAAAAAGGAAACAACGAAAACACTGATCTTGATTGAATTTACAATACCTCCTGTCAGCTGGGTAGAAAAACAGCAAGAATACAAGACAAATAAATAAATAAATATTACAATGTAAAAAGAGAGCTCACCCATGAAGATTACATTGCTATCCTTCGAGCACTGGAGATTGAAGAAAGAGGTTTCTCGCAAGCTCTCTATACTAACTTTTACGCCAAGAGGGAGAGGCTAGTGATAGATGCTACAGACCGAGACATGGAAATAATATTTCATTCATAAGTAAACTGTTGTATTGTGGAGGTATAGAATACTTTCAAGTATGAGTAGTCTTCTAGAAGGATAGATGGACTCCACTTACTTTCCAGCAGCTTTCGGAATGTCTTCAATGTATGTGTGTTCCAGTTCATATTGCCTGTGAATGTACAGCGAAGAAGTTTAAAGGAATAGTTATCAGGTAGGGTGTTATTAGTCATGGATATAGGGTGGTTGATAGGTTTCATGTTATTGGTATAGAGGGTAATCTTAGTCTTACTAGCATTAAATATCTCTTACACAATTTAATCAGAAATATCGTTAATGAATATCAGGAATAATAGTGGTCCAAGGATCGACCCCTGAGATACTCCCGCATTTAGATTATGCTGTTTGAATATGCGTTCATCAATGGCAATCTAGGCGTTCCTATTATCAAAGAATATTCTAATTATATGTAGTATTCGTCCAGTTATACTGTCCGATTCAATTTTCATTAGCAACTCTTTTGTATCAGACTTTGTGAAAAGTTTTTGCTATATCAAAGGCTGCAACCCTGATTTCGTCCACCTTATCCAGAAGATTGTATATGCCTTCAGAGATGACTGTAAAAACATCTGCAATAGAACATTGCTTAAATTCAGATATTTTGTCAGAGTGAAGATTAGTTTTTGCGATGTAGTGGACTAGTGCTTGATTGATTGATTTCAAAAATTTCAGCGAAGAGAAGGGAGAATGATAGAGCGATAATTGAGAGGATCAGTTATTTCACCAGAATCCATGTACACTGGTATCACAAAAGCCATCTTCCAGCTATTAGAAAAGCAACATTCAGCAAACCATTTTTTGTAGAATTTAGAAAGTAATCGGACTAGCTCAGCGGATCATTTTTAATTAGAATAGCAGGGATGAGATGAGGCCCACGATTAGAGGTGTTTTAATTTTTCCTGACATCTTACACATGTCGAGGTCATTTTCAGATCATATATATATATATATATATATATATATATATATATATATATATATATATATATATATATATTGCTTCTGTCTTAAAAGTGCACGCCTATGGAACTTTATTCCCTCTGCCTGTTTCCATCTGACTACAACTTTGATGTCTTCCAGTCCAACATAAATAAATTCCTGATGAACCGCCCCGATAAGTAGACACTTTATCAACGCTCAACATTAACGTATTGTACACGCGATAACTCTTATCCCCGAGTGGCTTCCGGGCCATGATAAGTGGTGACCAGCTTGTAAGAAAAAACAATATATATATATATATATATATATATATATATATATATATATATATATATATATATGTCTATACGTGTCTGACCAAGGATAAGAGAGATTTCAGTATTCAAACTACTCTCTAGTATCAACTGATGAAAATGGGTCTCAGGGACATTCTCATAAGCATATCACGCGCTTTTGATTTGTACGTTCGTCTTTAAAAGCGCTTCTTTATTTTTGCTATATTGTTGTTATAAAAATGTGTTTTTTATTTGTAGTTTTTGCTGATGAAAGAATAAGTTGTAATTGGATGTGTCATTTATTTATGCATTTGTACATTGATGATTATCTATAATATAAATCTTACCTGTCTGTTTAAATGTGTGTATGTATGTGTGTATGCATGCCTAAACGTCCAACTAAGAGAGGGATTTTCACGAGATCGGTATCGTTTTTAAGTTTCATCCTTCGGACGACAAATATCGAAAAATTTGCTAAACACAGTAATTCCTTCATCCTCAACCGTACACTTTTCTACAAGGAGGGGTCGCTTTTTTTCGCTGATATTTTCGAAAGTCATCCCCTCTTTTACATGCCTTAATGTAAACCCCACCACTTCCAGTTTGACGATGGACGCAAACACTGACCGGTTTAAGTCGTATCTGTGGTTGTGAAGATCAGCAAGCCTCATTTTTTTACCTAATCCTTACTATATCATTCAAGTATTATGTGATAAAAGTCCATAACCTTCTCTGGGAACGCAGAACAGGTTGTGATATTTGTAGACTTTGCCGTAAACTCTCGACCTCAAGTTGAAGAGCCATTTGACAAATAACAAGGTACTTTAGAATAGCTGACTGGAAAAAAATCAGGGATTCCATCAGCGATGGCCCTTGGAGTAATATCTTGACTTTCTCTGGTGATAACTGTGCAAATGAGTCTACTGAATGGTTTAAAGCGGCAATTGAAGCGCATGTTCCTATACGGGAGTTTCATTTTCTCTGTTATTCATCTCTAACTTTGCAGCTGCCATTGCTCAAAGTTAACATGCATTTCGCAAATTTATGTGATAAGCCAAGCATCAAAAGGTTATAGAATTTAGACATAAATATAAGAGTTAAATAGCCGCAGTCAAAGAGAAATCTTACGGAACTCATATAACGCCTTGTATCGCAGAAATTATAATATAATAATATAACAATAAAGTAAAACAAATAGGCAATCATTAATTCCGCCATTATCCACCAACGGCCAGGTTATTGGAACGGCAACTGAGAAGGTTGAGCTGCTTGCTCGGCGGTTCGCCTTTAACCCTACATAAATAACTAAGTATAAAATATTTACTAAAATTACTCGTTGACATTAAATAACACAAAAAAGGGTGATATTCAGTAGAAGAAAAAAATCATATGAAATCGAGTTGAATTATTTGAAGTAATTGTTAGCTAAAATCACCCTTTAGCAAGGCTCAAATCTACTTGAGGATAAGAATAATTGAGTTCCACGTTAACAGTGACACAAAGCCGCGTTGATTGGTTATGATGCTGGGAGTTTGGTAGAATCGTGTTTTTATTTGATTGTTTTATAGCATAAAAAGATTCGACAATTCTATTTATTTTTAGTTAATGAGAGAAGAACCTATCACCGAACTTTCCATTAAACACGTCAGTTGGGCTTGTATAAAGTACATAACTTATTATCATTTTTTGTTAATAGAAAGTAGATAATGCATTGTCGATGCGTTATCGGAAGCTCCCCTTACTCCCGCTTCTACTGATTTGCCCCATAATACTCATTTTTACTGATTGATTTTTTTCTGACAAAGGGCGATGAAAAAGCTGCCATCAAGGTTGGCAGTATTTTGCGTGAACAGTCGATAGAGATGTCGAGAATTTTCTGTTTTTGTGTCTATCCTTGTAGTCATGTCACTAAAATGGGTGCTGGAGGTAGACGTTTAAACTGGGCTGATGTTATCCGCCTGATAGTCAGGGACACAAACCTTCGATTAACCACTAAGGAGGCTGTCATATCAGCAGGGGCAAAGTACTGGGGTTTCTGTATTACCATTTGGTGAATGGTCTGGACCATGCAGTAGCTTCTAGTGACGCTCTCGATGCAATATTAGTGGGTAATTGTAAAGGTTTTGCCTTATCATGTGTTACATATATATATATATATATATATATATATATATATATAACCATTGTTTTTTTTTTGTTTTTTTTTCTCTTACTTTTCCTCTCTCTCCTGCTCTAAACATACGATTAAACCCAAATCTTCAATTTCTAACGTATACCCCCCACTACCATGTTTCTTTCTCCAACATCAGGAGTCTACGCACCAACTTTCCAGAATTTGAAACCCAATTACAGAAGACTAAACCAGAGCTATTTTTCCTAAGCGAAACTGGCATTGGACTAGCTATTTTCCCCATAGAGTTTGGTCTTAACGCATGCTCTAATATCCTAATATGACCCCTACGATCGCCATTGGCATAAAATATATGCCTACATTAATGGTGGATTTCCATGTGGTAGGGACATCTAAAAAGAAAGATCATAAATTACCCATTATGTGCTTCCGGATTGCACTTGTTTACACTACTGCGTTTATATTTCCCCTCTATCGCGCCCACAACAGCGTAGTTACTATCTTTAAGAGCATATCTGAGAAAATTGACCACTTCCGTGCTGCTAATATTCACGTCTGTGGAGACTTCAATTTTTAAAATGTGGAATGGTTATCTCACTCAAACAAGACAGATGACTATGGGAGGTTCTGTCACGATTTCTCGATTGCTTATGACCTCACTCAGATTGTTCACGAATAAACGCATGTGCCTGATAGTGAGGGTCAGTATGCAAGTGCCCTATACCTTTTCCCCACAACTTTCCCTGAGTTATGTTCATCTTCCGTTCCGTCTTAACTAGGATCTTCCGACCATTCTGTTGTATAAGTAAAGATAAAAACGAAATACTCTATAGCTGACTGGAATAGCTTTCGTACATTTATACCAGATCTACCTTACGTTTCATGTTTAAAAATGGATGCGTTCTGTATAGTATCACACCTGACAGAATGGTTAATTTTAAGTATAGGCCGTTTCATAGCCCTGAAAAAGTTCCAGCAGAAACGTGACACGCAGCCGTGGTTCTCGCCATAATGTGCTGCTGCCATCGCCCACAGAAATAACTTTTTCCATTGCTTTCAACGTAACAGATGTACTGAGACTAACGCCGTTTCAGGGCTGCCAATAACTACTCAAAAAGAGTAATGAAGAACGCAAGAGATTTGCATGATCAATCCGTCAAGTACAAAAAAACTGTGCAGCGGATTGGTTTCCACTAGTTTTGGAAAACAGCAAACAGGATCTTGAACTGAAGCGTGTGCTCTATCCCAACTATTATCAATGGTCTTGATGTAATCTCGTCAGCATCAAACGTACTAATATCTGTGATGATATTGCCAAGGTAGTTAAAAACCTTGATTCAAGTAAAGCAACTAGCCCTGACCGGATTCCAATTATAGTGCTGAAAAGGCTTCAACCCGAACTAGTCCCCATACTTGCAAAGCTGTTTACGCGTTGTCTATAGGAGAATTTTTTCCAACACCTTGGAAAATCTCATCAGTATATATATGAGAATTCAGGTGATCAGTAATCTCCCTCACATTAAAAACCAATAGGTCTCCTGTGCGTCATGAGTAACTTACTGGATTTTTTGTAAAATAGAGAAGTAGTCAACCACATCAGCAAAAATACCGTTCTTAGTGACATGCAATCTGGTTTCCGTTCTGCTAGATCTACAGCAGATGTGCTTACGGTTATATCTCATAGGATTAGCGAATTTCCCGACGACGGCCTTTGATAGCGCAGGTCTACTTCATAAAATTATCAACTATGGTATAGCTGGAAACGTCTTCTTAATTATTAAATCATTTCTCTCTGACAGGTTCATAAGAGTAGTGGTTGACGTTCAGAAATCAATAGTATTTATGTTGGAGTCCCTCAGAGGTCTAAACTTGGTCTAACTATCTTCTTGATCTACATCAATTATCTTCCAAATCAGATCCTTAGATCATTCGTAGGCATTTATGCTGACGACACTACCATCTATGTCAGCACACCAGTAAACGACCAAGTTATCTCTGATTCTCTCTCCTCTTATCTTGAGCAAAGAGGTGATGAGGGGAAAGAGGTGGCTTGTTTCTTAAAATGCATCTAAAACCAAGCTTCTATCTTTGCATCATACACGTTCTGATCCCGATCTGGCATCAATTGAAATGAATGGCTCTGGTTTTAGGGAGGCTTCATGTTTTTACAAGCTTCTGG
The DNA here is from genome assembly GCF_053919585.1 of Euprymna scolopes. Taxonomy (NCBI): domain Eukaryota; kingdom Metazoa; phylum Mollusca; class Cephalopoda; order Sepiida; family Sepiolidae; genus Euprymna; species Euprymna scolopes. The sequence goes on along the minus strand of NW_027633593.1, from coordinate 25,639 downwards.
CATTGACCTTAACTTCTGATCTAAAATGGAATACGTACATCAAATCCGTTGTCAAGGTAGCTGGAAAAATTATGAGATTATTTAATCGATCTAGTAGATATCTGCTGAATTAATGCTCTAACTATATAAGAGCCAGGAGGGGGTATAGGTGCCAGATCTTGGCAGACGCTGTAGGAAAGACATTATTCTGCCTTGTCAGAGTTGAAAATAGACTTTGTAGCCTAGAAGCGTATGCCCTTTTCTCTTCTCTGCGACCTCTTTCCCACAGAAGAGACGTTGGGCGCCTGTTTCTGGTTTATCGTAATTTTCATGGCAAGTGTTCATCTGCGCTTCAATGTATGATCTCCCCTCGCAACACATTCACGAGAAAAACTTGTCTAGCTGAAAACGCTATCAATAATTTTTCACACTCATTATCTGTGCCTAAACCATAACGTAGATGCCATGAAAAAGTTTCTTTCTTAAAACTGCGCACCTGTGGAACTCTCTTCCGTTTACCTGCTTTCTAGCTGACTACAATATGGGCGTCTTCAAGTCCCATGAAAACAAGTTCTGGATGAGCCGTTCCCCTTAAGTAACCTTATTTACCAAATTTAAACTTCTGACGATTACTCTGATATTGTCCTTTTGACCACTCTTTAACCCTTATCCTCGAGTGGTCTCTGGGTATTGATGTGGTGATTCCCCTGTAAAAAAAGAATCCTATTATTAAGGAGTACGGCTCAACAGGAATGTGTTCACATTCGATCTGAAAACGACAATGTTGAAGTCAGCTGAGAAACTACCCTGTAGAATTTTCCTCCACCGATGGGTACTTGTAGTTGTAGATAGATGAGTGTAAGTAATTTACCTGAGAGCACAGGTTAAAGCTTAGCTGAGTGAGTAGCAATTAAATTACAAAACGAGAGCAAGTCGTCGAAATCTGCTAGTTAATGATAAGTTAATAATAATAAGTTGATAATAATAATTCCCCCGCACTCTTTATCTGTGCCTAAACCTAAACGTAGATTCCATATAAAAAGCTTCTTTCTTAGCACTGCATGCATGTGGAACTGTCTTCCAGCTGACTACAAATTCAAGCTGTCTTGAAATCCAAGGTAAATAAGTTCTTCATGAGCCGTTTCACTTAAGTTAACAAATTTACCGAATTTCTATTACTAATAATTACTATCTAGTTCAATTGACTACTGTACACTCTTAACTTTTATCCTCGAGTGGTCTCTGGGCCTTGAAAAATGGTGATGCCTATGTAAAAAATAATCTGAATGAGTATTTCAATTGTTTTTCATGTATGAAGTGTTAATTTCGTCTTTCCTTAAAATTTTATAACGATATTACAAATGTGTACGCGCGTATCGCGTGTGTGCGTTTGTGTGTGTCTGCGTGTGTTTCATCTATGAATCAAACTATATAAAGATCATTGAAAGAATATCTATTCTGCCTGATTATACAAAAGTCGCACTGTGTCACATCTGGCAATGCGATTAAGCCGATATCAGCGGGAGTTCATTTTGTATCTGCTTACGTAGGCATTTCAACACGTCTCGTCTTCAGCGCAACTTGAAGAAACAATTCCGGTTCGCTTTCCAGCTTAAAAAAAAGAATACCTTGTTTCTTGATTTGTTCGGCTTCGTGTGTAACGAAAAATATTTATTCAAGCCGCGTCGCCGAGGGAACAGCTATGAATTCGTTCAAAAGCCAACAAGTTAGATGATGCCGCTGTAAAAACGTTTACGAGATTTGCACGAGATTCTGCCTCCCAAACAACACACCCTCGGGCTTTTCTTTTTTTATCTGGATGAAGGGAGTGTTTTGTTTTCCTTTGTGGGTTCGTTTTCTTAGCGTCTTCGCTAGATAAATCTATCCAAGTTTTGCATTTGGCGAAGAAAGAAAAACAATCGCCCTCCAAGCCGCCAGATAAGTAGGTTTCTTATAGGCATGTAAGACAATACACTGCGATATTTTATGGAAATGAATTTATAAAGAGTTCCCACATGTTCAACATAGGATTTCAATGTTTGACATAATTAAAAGAATTGTCCCTTATTTATAAAACGGAATTTTAAAGAGAAGTCCAGGATATTTTATTTTAATTTTATTTATTCAGTATCCAATTAGTTTTTGCAACTGTTCTTTTAAGACATATCAATGCTCCTAGCTTAATAATTTCAAAACCAAACGTTTCCCCACTCTTCACTAGCATATTCGCAGGTGTTACTGTGGAGTTAAGAAGCACGGTTGTTTTCTATGGGAGGGGACTCAGAAATTACAGCTTCATTTTTATTTCAACATGTAGAATTATAAAAATTTGTTAATATTATGTTGGTGCAAATATAATGTCGTTCTTTGACGTTCAACTGTATATATATAATAACGACATTAGTTTTGCACTAACCTAATAATATCTATATGTTGTATAAAGTTAAAGTTAAATCTATCTGTCTGACTATCCACGTCCCCCACACACACACTCACTCTCTCTTTCTTACACACATACACATACATACACACACACACACACACATATATCTCTATATCTATGGAAGTACAAATGTTTGTGTGTGTCTATCTGTTTACTCTTCCCTACCAAATAACGCTGTCAAATTTCGGTCTACAGACTTCAAATTTGACATACGGGGTATTGAGGTGTGGAAAAATCTTTTTAATCAGATTTCGGCCAGAAATCTTGCTGCTAATTGGTCAAAGTTAAACGATTTGACCTTTAAGAACTTTACCTAACTCCTCCGCCAATTTTGAGTCTATAAACTTGAAATTTTAGATATAGGTTACTTGAACATGAATCCACTTTTATAATTTGATTTGAGTCCAAAACAGTAAATGCTAAGGAGTCATAATTGGGGTCAAAGTTTAAAAAAACATAACCTCTACGGTATCTACCAAATTACTCAGCCAACTTTTGGTCTAAACATTTGAAATTTTACATGTAGTGTATTTAGACATAGGGTAGCTTTTAATCGGTTTTTGGCCGGGAAGTTGGCTGCCAAGGAGCCAAAGTTCAAAAGATGTGACCTTTGCAGTCTCTAGCAAATTATTCAGCCAAATTTGAGTTCAAACATTTGAAATTTTACATAAAGTGTATTAAGACATGCAGCAAACTTTTCAATCAGTTTGTTGGGTGAAAATTAAGCTTCCGAAATGTCAAAGCTGAAAGACTTTACCTTTGCAGACTCTACCAAACTCCTCCGCCCATTTTGGGATTAAAACGTCAAATTTTAGATGTAGGTTACTTGTACAAGTGGAAGAATTTTAATATGTATATATATATATATATATATATATATATATATATATATTTAACATAAAAATATGAACGATTCATAGGGTCCGAGCAAAACCGGGCTTAACAGTTAGTATATATATATATATATATATATATATATATATATATATATATATATATATATATATCGTAAAATACGACTAAATATGATATGAGTTTACGCAGATTCCGTATTTATTATTATAAAGTCAATTATGTCATATTATATTGTTCCATCAGCTAGAATGGAAACTTACACCAAAACATAACATCGTTTCACAACAGAAACTATGTCTGTTAGTTAAGTAAAAAAAAAAATACGATTTATTTGTACTCATTACGGTTGGACTGCAGAAAGGAGTGTGAATTTATTACATACAAGCTTGTCTCCAATAAAACAATGTTTTTGAAAGACAAGATGCAAACAAGAGTGGTCGGACGGTTTACAAAGTCTTATAATTATTCATGAAATATATGAAAACCGTGTTAATAATAGCGAGGAGCCTGTGCTTAATTCTATTTTAGGAGAGATTTTACTAATAATCTTATTGTGTCGTGATAAAATTCTTTATATATATACACATATATATATATATGTATAATATTATATATATATGGATATATATATATATATATAAGAAAAAATAAATCCAAAGTTAAAATTTACAATAAAATTCATTCTTCGACTGAATACTGCAAAAACAATTTACAAAGTCCTTATTCCATCAAGTTTCAAATATGGTATTCTTGCTATACCCTTCAACAGAGGACAGACATCTTTTTCAGCGGTACGACACACATAATTTTATCAAACCAAGTAATATCTGTTTCAGTAAAGAAAGCAAATTCATCCTCGTTGTATAATTTTACTATTTGAAAAATTATAATGTGTTTTTTCATACATATTTTTTATGTTTATTCGCTTGATAAATGCATAAAGATCATTGTAAAAAAATTGTTATTTATTTTTATTCTTTAGAAAAAATAATTCAGCGGTATTCTCCACAAAGATTTATCAAAAATTAGTTTTGTTTTACAATCAAAAACATCAGCTTCAGCTCTGTTGTTGAATTTTAAAAATTATAAACGTGGTTTTTAATATACAATTTTAGATTTATTCGCTGGATAAAAATAAGTTGTTTTTTTTCTTGAGAAAATTGTTTTTATGACGGATTGACTTTTGGCGCGTAACGTACTCTTTGGCGTGCTGACATGTTGGCGGGCTGACGTTCTGGCAGACTGACGTCACCCAAAACTTACTCTATTTATTTATTTATCCTTATCGATTTTTTATGATTATGAGTATCTCATTAACATCATCTTTATTATCATCATTATTATTTCTGCTGTTACTATTTTTGCTATTATTATTTTTATATTACTGTTATTAGTAGTATTTTTAAAACTATAATTATCATCATGACCATTTTTATTTATTCTTTTCTTCTTCTTCTCATTATTATTATTATTATTATTATTATTATTATTATTATTTTATCACTAAATTTGTTACTATCATGACTAATATTATTTGGATTATTGCTGTTACTGTTATTATCACTATTATAACATATTATTGCCATTATTAATATTATTATTTTTGTCGCTATTATTAGTAATAGCATTATCATTAATATTATCATTAGCATTATTATTACTGTTATTAGCATTACATTACTTTAATTATTATTATAATTAATATTTTTGTCACCATCATCATTATCATTATCATCATCATCTTTACTATTTGAGGCTTTATCATTATTTCACTATGTCTATACAAACTCCTGTTGCGTTGATACAAATATTCCCGTGCAGATATTTTATGCTTACCTTTAATTTTTAAAAATTAGTCTGATATCGTCTTTTCTAATTAAGCCAACGATGAGAGATGACATGTTGATTCTCTGTCAATTTTATTTCTCGAATCAACTCATATGAGGATTAACCTATCTTTGGACTACTGCACTATCCGTAAAGCCTAATTTTAGTTGCGTTCAAAAATCTCCAACTGCCCTAATTATATTCAATTTTTATTTCATTCATACTAAAGAATTATATTCGTCTTTCGGATTACCTATGAAAGAATCTTCATGCAAGCTGCAATTTTATTCTCGGTTTGCTTTTATTATTTTTTTTACATTTCCATAAATTTTCTCATGTTGATTTGTAAGGAAACGTATAGTTCTGTAATTTATGACTATAATAAATTGCTGTTTCATGTAATGCTATAACCATCAAATTCTAACATTGTTACAATATAATTTTTTGCTTTCTTTCTGTCGTCCGATGAGAGGAATAGTAAGAATACCATTCTTTGAAACTTCACGAGAATAAGAACTTTGCAAATCGTTTTTTTTGTTTGAGTATTCCGTGGAAAAATAAACTTGATTGTAAATTTCAACATACAGTTTTAATTAATATTCTCTTATGATTAGCTAGACTTTGTATTGTGTGTGAATTGAAGTTTTTTTTTATTTTGTGAGGATTAAAATATCTATATATAAATACTGGTATTCATATTAGATTTAAGTTTACCATTGCTTATATCAGGTAAATACGGCATCTTTTTTTTACTTCATTATATATATATATATATATATATGTACATATATATTTATATATATATATTTATATATATATAGTCATCCACAAACAGTACTGTTTCGCTGTTTCACAGCTCATCAGTGCGGCTAGACAGGCAACTACCTCAGGCCAGGATTGAAACCCAACCGTCTGTACGACAGTCAAGGCTCATATCCACTACGCTATCGGCGGCTGCTGTGTGAATCATGAGTTTAACGATGTTTTGACATCGTCCGAACTACCTCTGCTCGATTTGTTTCCACAAAGAGCATCGCTTATACGCTAATGGTAATTCGTGTATCATTTCTCCATATGCTCAAATGAAATAACAGCCAAGTAGTGTTTACCTGATATACGCAATGGCAAACTACTATGAATAACAGTATTAATATATAGAAAATTTAATCCCAACCGAATTTTAAAAAGCCAAGTAAGCAATAGAATGTAGAGCTTAATAAAAGAAAAAAAAATTAAAACTGTACGTTGAACTTTACAATCAAAATTTATTGGTCGACTGAATACTCCAAAACACAATTAACAAAGTCCTTATTCCCCGGTGTTTTAAAGTATGCTATTCTTGTTATTCTTCTCATAAGAGGACATAAAGAAACCAGCAAATTATACCTGTAGAAATTATTTTGTAAATTGTTTTTAGGAGTGTTCAGTCGAACAATAACTTTTTATTGTAAAGTTCAACTTACAGTTTTAATTTTCTTTCTTCTTTAATATATATATATATATATATATATATATATATATATATATATATATATATATAAGTTTCATATGTACCCGAACATATTGGATTTTAGTTGAATAATCCAAAAGCAACAAACCAAAAATTTAGAGGAAAGAAAACCCGAGTGAATGTCAATTTGAAAAGTGAAACTCACTTTAAATATATTTTTTTTAGATTTATTAGATTTTTTTTAATTTACATGTTCACCCCAAACAAGGCACATTGCCAATTTGGTGTAGTGGGATACTATCAGGGGCATGAGCTACTTGGGTACTATGTGTGGAGTTGGGCAGCAAGATGTCGGTTCACGTTACACTTGAACTTCTGCATGTCAGTACAGTTAGGGAAGCAGGGACCCGGAAGGAAATTCCAAAGTTTATCGGTTGCGGGGAAGACACTAATGGAGTAGCAAGCTCATTTACATCTCGAGATCTCCACTGTGTTGGGGTGGGATTTAGCTGCTTGTTGGGTTTGTCGAGGTTATTTACGTTGTGGACGCACAAGTGCTTGCAGTTGGTCAGTGCATTCACCATTAAAATACGTGTAGAACAGGCAGAGTGATCCAACATGATGGGACAGAGGCTGAAGCTTAGATGACAGTTTAGGACCTATCAGGTTGGAGACTCTCTTTTAAACCTTGTCTAAGAGCGAGAAACTAGTAGCAGATGCACCAGCCCAAATATGAAAATAATACGCCATACGTGGGCGAATGGTGGCCTTAAAGAGGTTCAAAATACTTTCGGGCGTTAGTAGCTTTCTAGCACGGTAGAGAGAGCCTACCTTCCTCTCAACGGTCCTGGCAACACTCTCAATGTAATGGTTCCAACCAATGTTTCCTGTAAACGTTAAGCCGAGGAGTTTAAAGGAAGTAGTTTCAGTTAATGAATCTTTTGGCCATTGATATTATTGGTAGAGAAAGATTGTTGTAATTATTGAAGGAAACAAGTTTAGTCTTGGCAGTATTGAATGTGACCATCCATTTTTGTCCCCATTCCACTACAGATTAGTGTTTCTGCCATTTGCCTAGATATGTATTCATTTATTTTCCTGTCATGCCTGTTATAGAGCGTGGTGTCACAGCATAGATAACCATCTCAGAGGAAATTTCGTCGGGAAGGCCATTTATGAATATAAGGAATAATAAAGGTCCAAGGATAGACCCCTGTGGCACTTCCGCATTTATATCATATTGTTTAGATGTACGACCGTCGAGGAAAACCTGAATTTTTTGTCTTATCTAAGAAGGATTTAATTATGTTAGTTATTCGTCAAGTGATACCGTATTATTTTAACACTAACCCTAACTCTGTCAAAAGCCTTCGATATATCTAGAGCTACCGCTCTACCCTCCCTTGCTTTGTACAGTTAATGGTATATACGTTCATGGATTACAGTTAAGATATCTGCTGTGGAACGGGATTGCCCAAATCGATATTGTTGCTCGGTCAGAAGTTTAGCATCTGTAAGGTGATGGACTAAAGCTTGATTAGCGATGGGTTCAAATATTTTGGCGAAAGGTGAGAGGAGGCTAATG
>NW_027633593.1:0-15000 GCF_053919585.1 Euprymna scolopes | reverse complement strand
GAAAACTTGGCCTCATTGAGTTATAAATTTTAATTATAGAAGCGAATGTTCATATTGATATGCAGTAACGATGATTAAAAATCTATTCAACCGCGCAAAACTAAAATGTGACATTTGTAGACGAATATATTTTAACGAATAAAAAATACTTCAAGAACTTTAATCCTATTTATATGATCATTCAAACGCGGTAGTGTTTGAATATTTGGCTACATGGAAGTTTTAGTCATTTAGAATTGATTCAAAGCTTGACTGCTCACTCATTTTTCGACAAAATTTCAAACAATTATCACACTTTATAGGTCACTTTATCAGCTTTATTGTGAATTTTTGTTTCATTTTTCGTAAAAGTTATAATGAATTTCCTGGTGTTCAAAACCGTACAAAAGCGCAAGGAGGCGAGCGACGTTTTTTATGCCTAGTTTCCATAGCAATTACGTCGCTTCAGCAACTACTGTTGCTATCAATTGACCGCTCTCAAGAAAAGAGAAACAACAAGTGAAACAGAGAGGATGAAAGAATGAAGGGGAGATAATCGAGGAGGATTTCTTTTAAAGAGGACAGGTGATGTACATTGTTATTACATATGTGTATGTTATGCTTATGGGGACAAAAATCAGACTGAAATTAAGCAAAGAGCAAGTGAATTTACAGGAACTTTTAAAAAAAGAAGTGAATTTACAGGAAGTTTGAAAAATTATGAATTACAATAGAAAAATGTGGCATACAAAAATGATATTGTTAAGCTTAAACATGGAAAAGAAAAAGACAATATATTCTAGTAAAAAATATAATACATTTATAACTTAAAATATTGCAGCATTAAGGATTTTTTTAAATTCAGTTTAACATTATATAATAGATGCTTAATACTGTAATATTTTAAGTTATAAATCCATTATATTTTTTATTACAATATCTTGTCCTTTTTTCCATGTTTAAGCCTAACCATATTACTTTTCATGCTCGCATTTTTCTAATGTAATGAACTAATTAATGAAAGAGAACTCTGACAATATTAATGATAACACTTTGCAATAAATATTAAGGTTAAAAATGTGCATGTAACATAAAACCTATTTCGGTGTAAGAAAAGTATCCTTATATTAAGTCGGACCTTTATTTTTTTATCTAGGCCCCGTTTTAATGAACTATAAATCATTATTTTATTATTATTTGTTATGAATAGAAAACACAGAATTGTTAATTTTTTTTTTCTTTCGTTGAATATTGTAATGCTGGGTATGGGATGCCAAACCGACTGCCAACATTCCCCTGTACTGAAACCAATCGAGAGCTCTTTTTAGTATCCTCGTTGTTCCCTTAAGTGCAATTGTCTGGATTTCTTTTACACTTGGTTCAGCAGGAATATTAGTTAGGTTGGACTTCAGGTTCTTCTTCATAAGCCGTGTGGCACCTATAATAACTGGTATGATTGATATCTCCTTATGATTCCAGTTTCTTTTCATATCATACATGAGAGCTTGATATTTGTTGTGGTTCTCTCTTTCAGCTCTCTTAGACATCCATCATTAAGGGCACTCACTTCAACCAAGTTTGCCTCTCTTTTTGACTTATTTCATATAACTATGTCAGGTTTGACAGTATCATATTCAAGGTAAGTGGCTGTAGGGATTACATGGTTGTAATATATTGTATGTAAGTAATTCTTCACTGTTCTTTCATGGTAGATGTTTCCAGGACTTGCTGTTACACTGGTATTTTTTAAATTTTTTATAGATGGTACATGTGAGATACTTACACACTCCATAATGTTTCGCTGTGTAGTAACCGTCCCCCAAAATAACCTTGTAACGGAATGAAGTTTGCTCTGAATAAATATGCCAAGTTACACCCAGAGCTGGGAAGAAGACCCACGCAGAAAATATGCAGCTAAATGAAGACATCGGCCAGATGACTCACACTTTCTAATTCCGTGTGAGCAGCCATCATAACCCTTTCCTGATTGTGATGGAGGGATCCTTATCTTGAGCCATTCTAAGGAACTTTCTAAGTAACTTTCTTTGTCTATGTATTCCTCAGAGAGCTCCCCCATGAAATACTTTGCACGCTGATGTTGGTCCCACTCTTTGGGAGGTCTCGGTATATTTCTGCCGGCTCTCTCTTGCTATTTATGTGACAGGCTTGTTTGATGTTTCATCCTCATCTGTGAGACAGCCTGACCAAAATCCTTGACCAGCTGTGTGACTGATGTTGTCCTGCTGGCTCGGCTCTTCATGTTCGTATACTATTGAGAAGGTTAGGTTCTAGGAACTTCTCAGGTACTGGCCTGTGCTAACTATATTTACCCTGTATTAGTGATTGATCTCTGAGAGCCCAGTCCTCCGTCTCCTCTCGGAAAATACAGTTTTGGTAGACACTGAGTTCTATATATTATTTTATGCCGTGTTAGTAGCTGCGTCTCTTTATATCAAGCTTGTTGATGAGTTGTTGTGGCCAGTCAATGATACCAAAGCTATGTTATTACTGGCATGGTATGCTGGTTGATGGCAATTATTTTATTTTTATTTGTAAGCTGTGTTTTGCAGATATTCCTCACACGGCGTACATATTCTTTGCCAATCTTCTCCCTTATATTAATATGTTGCATGTTGTCATTTTCTTTAATGCCAAGGTACTTGTAAGGCTCGTGCTCTTCTACATCCCTGATGCCGATGTCTTCATTTAGCTGCATATTTTCTGCGTGGGTCCTTTCCCCAGCTCTGGGTGTAACTTGGCATATTTATCCAGATCAAACTTCATTCCGATGTTATTGGAGGTGTATACAACCTACAGAAGCTGGTGCAGATTTGGTGTCAGAGCTGGCATACAGTTTAAGATCATCCATGAAGAGCAGATAGTTTACTCTCTTGCTTGGATCTCGATGGCGTCCCTGACTCAAATTGTAGACGCTCGGATTGTTATTCAGGAGCTTGTGAGTGGGTATATTGCCATAGAGAAGAGTAAGGAAAGAGTAAGAGAGATGAGCTGTCATCTTGTAATATTTTCATTCTCAGTCTTTTTTTTCAGGAATCATGGTCTTTACTCTATTGTGACTTAATGGTATTGTGGTTTTCTACATCTGAAGGTATACCGGCAGTGTTTGGTTAAATACCGGGTGGATCTTGTATAACTCCAGGCACCGAAGTAACCATGAGTCTGCCCCGTTGTCAAATGCCTTCTCGTAATCGATCCATGCCATTCTCAGGTTACTTTGTCTCTTCCTGCTATCTTCTAAGATGGTCTACTTGATCCATAACTTGTCTTCGGTACCGAGGCATTTTCTCCTGCGCCTTGTCTGCCTTTTATCAAGGTAAGTTCCAGAAGATAAGTGGTCATATACATAGTCGGCTACCAAACTAGTGAAAAGCTTGTAGGTAGTTGTTAGGCAGCGTATTGGCCTGTATTTGGGCGTTTTGTCTCCGTGGTCTTAGGTATGAGGCTGATGTCACCTCTGTTAGCCAAGGTGGTTTTACTTCTTCACCTCTCAGCATCCTGTTGAAGCAATCTGTGTAGTGGCGATAGAGTGCAGTCAATTGTTTCAGCCAGATTTTTTTGGCATTGCCGATGCCAGGAGCTTTGTGGTTGGAAAATTGTGCCAGTTTTCTTGTTAGTGTACTAGGAGTTCTGTCTGGTTCTGGCATTATACGCTTGATTTTGTTGAGTCTAATAATGTCTTCAATCCAGTAAACTTCTTGAATGTATTTGCCTTGTTTAAACAAGAGGTCTCCAGTAGTTTTCCAGGTCTTCCTCTTCAAGTAGATTATCTACATTAAGTGTGTCCGTTTATAAGCTGCATGTAAAAAAATCCTTTGGTTGATTTTAAGCTGTCTTTTTTGAATTTGCGAGTTGATCTTGTTCTCTTGGTTTTTAATACTCTAGGCATTTTCCCTCCAACTCCCTAGTTGTATTATATAACCCCTCAATGTGTTGATGGTTGTATTTGGTACTAAGTTTTCTGATGTTTGTCTTAAGTCGGCCCTTTACTGAGGGATCGGCAAGGAACTGTTTTATTTGGCTAAGATTCTTCGTGCAGAGGTTCAGTTGTTTTTGCAAAATTCCAGTGAAGTGTGTGTCTGGAAGCTCTAGGCCCTATTCGATGATTGTGGTTGAACGTTCCGGGGGTTAATTTTTCTGTCGATGTAGAGCCCAACTGCCTATGTAACCTCGTTGAGTTCTGGGAGTGTTACTGTTGTTGCTATTAGCCTCTTGGGAGCGATTTTAACTTTGGCTATAACAGTCTTAGCTCTTCTAGCAGCTTAGAGCTTGGACAAACGTGGTCAGTCCTCCATTCTAATATCTCTCATCTTTTCAGTGTGTTGCTGAGCTCCTTCCCCAAAGCTAACTGATCATCATCTGCTTCTGGGAGTACAAATGACAGTGGTGGTGGCACAGGTTATTGTGGTGGTGATTCGGGTGATGGTGTCTTATTAAGTGATGTATAAAGCTGGGTCGGTGGTTGTGTGGTTCCCAGCAGAGAGAGTGTTAAGACAGGTTTTATGTCAGCTGCAGACTCCAGAGGCACAGGCGTTCCAGGAGAGTTAAGCATGTGTTGGAACAGCTGGATGGGATCTGATGGTGAAGTTGATGGTGGTTGTTGTAGGTCTATCATGGGAATTTTTATTAGATTTTTGAGGGGACGTGTTGCTCACCAATAAACAATATATGCCCTCTTGTGTAGAGTGTCATCTTTCCTTTTAATATTCCAGCAGTATTCCGCCAACATTTTAATGTTGCATTAAAGTGAAATATCCTGATGACATCACTCGTCATGTTCATCACAAATATAACTAAAATTATTCGCAAATCTCTCAACAGGTATAATATTGTTTTTAATTCAACAATAAGAAATCCAGAAATAACTTTTCATGCCATTGTACATATAAAAATAAACACAGATGTTCTGTACATTTTTAATGATGGAAAGTGTAATCGCCTATACAGTTCCCGCTTAATTAATCTATTCTAATCTAACCAAAATTCAATATAAATTTAAATTGGATTAGAAAATCCCTTCAACGTGTAATAAATCAATAATTATAACGCATTATCTTTTATAATAAAATACGATTTATTATTTATTTAAAAAAAATTAAAAGTCAAACTTCGTAGAAAAAACACTCTTCTTACACTAAAAAATACAGAAAGGACCAATTTAATTATTATATCAATTTAAATGATTTATGAAAGTATGTATCTCAGGAAAGAATGAAATTATTTGTTACATAGATTTCACTGCAACTACACTTCACGACGAATTAAAATTGTACATGCTTACAACGTGGCCATCATGTAATCCAGATGCGCACTCTTCATTGTACAAGAAACTGTTGTTTATTCATGATATGAATATAAATGAACACGTCATAAATATGTTTACTTTAAAACTATATAATATATATATATATATATATATATATATATATATATATATTATACAATATATATATATATACATGGTGAAAGACATTTGTTTTTTTTTTGTATATTGATATTCATATTAAAAACACTTTTTTGTTTTTCTTTCTCTTATAATATATATATATATATATATATATATATATATATATATATATATATATAGACGGTCGGGTTTCAATTCTGGCTCGAGGTAGTTGCCTGTCAAGCCGCACTGATGAGCTGTGAAACAGCGGAACAGTACTGTATGTGAATGACTACATATATATATATATATATATATATATATATATATATATATATATATATATATATATATATATATATATATATATATATATACAGAGAGAAAGTGAGAGAGATTTGTTTTAAAAATGCTGCCTAGCAAATTCCAGTAAATTGTTAGTCTATAGACACGATACTTGGTGCAAAATTGTGAAAATTAAAAAAAATGAATTTTGCTAGATGACGGGCGAACGACGGCATTACGAATAATAATGCGTAACATTATAGCTATGCAGCTTACCTGCCTTCATTGCTCAGACATAAACGTCAAAGGAAAAAGTAAATCGTAAGCTTAACATTTTGGTTTCGATTCTCTCTGGTCGCACATGAGTCTTTTTTTACTTATTAAATGGTTACCATATGGCAGGTCCAATATAATAAAATAATATATACGAAATCTGTTTTAATCATATTTAATCATATTTTATCATATTTAATCATATTTAATCATATTTAAGCGTATTTTACGACGGGACAATGCCGGGAGGTGTATATATTTATTTCTGTTGGTAATTCGTAATATCTATATAAGAGCCGTCCGCAGGCGACCCCCCCTTATATATATATATATATATATATATATATATATATATATATATATATATATGGGGGTCGTCTACGGACAGCTCTTATATAGATATTACGAATTTCCAACAGAAATAAAATCAGAGAACACTCGCAAATATTGGTACGTATATTTTCTGTTAAATATATGTTTTGTGTGTGGGATGTGATGGAAGACGGTTATTACATTAGAAGCAACAATAATACCAATTATAGCTGTCAGCAGGAGTGCACAAGGATCTGCATTCATCGATGCCTCACCCACGGGCACGCTGTTATGTGTTCGAGTATGTGTCTCTGTCTCACTTCACTTTCTTCCTTCCGTTTACTAAACTCACTTTATCTCACTTATGTGAGCAAGAAAAAAAGACAATATCGACTTTAAATGCATTTAGATAAGAAATTGAATAATAAACAGAACTTGTGGACAAATATATGTCTGAGATTAGACGAATCGGTGCTTATGCACTTTCGTCCACCCGTTTTTTAAAATACTTTTTACAGGTTAAATTCAAGCTTCACGATACCTTTTTTTCTTTTTATTAGATTGCTAGGTGGACGCAAAGAATAGTTACAAACACCCCCTCATGTTAAGAATAGCTTTCCAAATAATAACGTTAATATTTCAGCAGGGTGACAAAAGTGTAGAAGTACCGAAATTTTCTTACTGTTTTGCAGGGGAAATAACAAATGTCAAAGGCAGGCTCAGTTTTAAACATGATGTAAATATAAAGAGGATTAATAAGGGAGCAAATGAACCTGAAGGCAACATTCCAATACTTACCAAAGGGCTTTAAGCAAAGAGAGTGAAAGCCGATAAAAATATTTGTAAATAAAATGCAAGCTTATTCTACAGAACTTTCGTAAAAATAACATTCGCGATGGAAAAGGCACCGAAAAAAACTACATCTGTAAGATTACTTGAGGACGAAGGACTATGCAATCAAGAATCCAAGTGAATCTTGAATAAACACCAAAGACGCGACAGGAAGTTAGACATTCTAAAACAAGAGAAACGTCTGCAATAATACAATGAAATTTGAATCAATTTTCGAATATGAAAACCCTTGGCTACAAAACTTATAAAATTTTGGGTTTAAACAACAAGCATCACTTCATAATCATTATAGTAGCTGCTTCGTTAGACTGTTGAGAATAAGGAGACTACACCAGCATGGCTATTGTGAATCCTAATCCATACCCAAATCGAGTAAGACACAACACACTAGTTAATACAGACCGATAAGCCGTCTCAATACAAATTACAAGTTCTTTACGGGCCTGGTTGCAGACAGCATCCGTGGACACATCCGTTAAAGTGCATAACTGACCAAGCAGGTTGCAAGAGGAAGTGCTTTGGCACAAAAGATCAGACGTTAATTAAAAAGATCACCCGCGAAGACTATAGGATCTAAACATAGTTGAAATTGATTATCAAAACGCATGCAATAGTGTTTTACAGACGTGGTACACTACCATGCCTGGATTTATATACAATCCACCCCATAATCACGAAAACCATGGCTTTACATACAAAGATGTGGCAAACAACCATAATATTAAACTATTGTAATGGGAGAATAACAATCCCTGACGGGAAGATCCAGGAGGAATTTTTCAAGGGGATAGTTTATCTCCTTTGCCTTTTTGATTGACGATAGTTCCGCCCAGTAAATAACTTAATCCAAGCGCTGCCAAACAAAAAACTCAACATTCAACAGCCTTATCTCCATGAATGACCTCAACATGTATGTCAGTTTAGACGCTTATTTAAGTTGACTCTTACAAGTTGTACATACTTTCTCAAAAAATTGGAATGAAATTTGGTTTGGAAAAATGTACTGAGTGCTTACTTAGATCTGGAAAGAAGGTCCAAACGGAAAACATACAGCTTTACTGACACAAAAGGCCTTGAAAAACAAGAACACTACAAATACCTTGACATAGAAGAAAACGGCTTAATCTAACCTGGCATGAGAGAAAATTAAGCAGAGAATATTTACGCTGTGTAAGAAAAATTAGTAAACCACGTCTCCAAAATAAAAAATCAAGTAACAGCTATTAACCAGATGACAGGCCAGTAGTAAAAACCTTGTTTGGCAGTATTTACTGGTAACAAAAGAGTATTATTAGGTTAGATAGTAAAAAAGAAAAATACTGACACTGTACAGAGTAATGTATAAAAAGCAGTGTCTACGTATAAACTGTATCGTTTGAAAAGGTCTTTAGTAACTAGTAACTAGCTGACCGAAACATTCTCATGTGTAGCAACATATATGCTTATATAAAAACAAATAGAGAGTATATATATATATATATATATATATATATATATATATATATATATATATATATATATATATATATGCGTGTGTGTGTGTGTGGGTGTGCGAGATAAAGAGATTAAAAAGGAATAAACCACGTCGCACATTTATTAACGTCTTGTCTTTGTAGTAAGATTTCTTCAGGGTAAATGAATTTAAAAAATACAATGCCAGTACAATATTGAAAATATATATTGTGTTGTAATAATTATATTGACTTTGGTCTACTTCAGCCGTTAATATATTTAAACAGATATAATGCATATTTTTAATTTTTTAGGAATAACTATGTCTTTATAATTCAATTGTAGATGTGTTACTGAAATGAAATGCGTTTATTTTGTTATGTACATTATTTATTTATATGTATTTATTATTATAGGTTGTGTTTTCTATTGTATGAAAGAGTTAACTTATGTCTAAAATTAAATTATGTGCTTTTAATAGGAGTTTACCTTTTAATACGATACATTATAGAAACCTCCGCTTTGTTTAATTGTTCTTGAATTTACGATAAGTGCTGATTCAAGCTGTCTTCGTCGTGGTTTATTTGAAATAAATTTAACTATTGTTGCTTGTTTGAAGTCAAAAGTATGATTATGCTGCAATGAATGAGAGAATAATGAATCCAGACTATTGCTAGTTTTTATATATCTTTTTTATATTTATAGAGCTTTTTCTGTAATAAACGTTGGAGTTCACCGACGTATATATGATGGCAAATATATTTTCAACTAATGTACTGACATTTTATTTTCTTGAATTCATACACCCAGAGGGATCTTATAATAACGACGAAACGTTTATGGATGTGTCACCTAGTAGTTTTCTTTTTTATCTGTCTGTTTCTTTCTCTCTCTCTCTCTCTCTCTCTCTATATATATATATATATATATATATATATATATACAGAGACAACCGATATGTATTTTATATATATGTATATATACTTACTTACTATATATATATATATATATATATATATATATATATATATATATATATATATAGATAAACCGAGAAAGAGAGATTTAGATTTAAGTAGATAGAATTTGTTATAATATTCTATCTGTATATAATGATGTCCATCTTGTAAACAGCGAATGCACGCAATTCACCATTCTCAATTTGCAACAGCAACTTATACAAAAATAAATACCGACAAGTATCTGTAGTTTATCATTTCATCATGTCACCGGATAAGCTTGAAGATATTGTCAGAAACAGGCTTGTTAGTATATTATGCGCGTCTCCGTAAAGTCCCTCCAGCCGATATGATTGACACCCACGTACTTCAAGCATAAGTTCTATATTTATGCAAAGACATTAGCAATGATAACGAATTCGAGAGTGTGCAGCGATGCTCGAATCGCCTGCTGTTCGCTTTAAGGCACGAACCTACGCCCATTCGATCCACTTGACGATTAGAATCTAGATCTCATCCTGATTAAATTTTTATGAAATTACTTCTATTAAATGAGTTTGCACTAATTTACATATCACAATTTATTTCTTGTCGATAATTTTTGCACATGAAAAACAAAACAGGGTTTCTAATCTACCGATTTACTCAAGCGAGAAACATATGGTCGTACTTTAAATCTATATAATATATATCTATCTATAAAAGTGAAAATGGCTGTGTGTGTGTCTGTGTACATTTCCCTACCAAATAACTCCCTCAATTTTCGGTCTAGAGACTCGAAGTTTCACATTCGGGGTATTGAGATTTAGGAAACTCTTTTCAATCCGGTTTCGGTCTGAAATTTACTCTTAAGGGGTAAAAGTTCAACGATTTGACTTTTGAAAATTCTGTCAAACTCCTCCGACAATTTTGGATCTAAACACTTGAAATGTTAGATATAGGTAACTTGGACATAGCTCTAAATTTATAATTTGATTTGAGCTCAAAACAATAAATGCTAAGATTTCATAATTGGGACCAAATTCTAAAAAAAAAATTGACCTCTGCCGTCTCTACGAAATTACTCAGCCAATTTTTGGTCTAAACATTTGAAATTTTACATACAGGGTATTCAGACATAGGGCAAGATTTTACTCGATTTTTGCCCGAACAGTTGGCTGCAAAGGATTCAAGGTTTAGAAAGTTAGCAAACTAGTATGCCAATTTTAGGTCTAAACATTTTAAAGTTTACATAAAGGGTATTCAAACATACCGCAAGCTTTTTAATCAGTTTTAAGGCGAAAATTTTGCTGCTAAGAAGTCAGAGTTAAAAGAGTTGACCATTTCAGATTCTTTTGAATTCCTCCGCCAATGTTGGGTATAAACACTTGAAATTTTAGATGTAGTTTACTTGGCTATGGGTCAAACATATTAATTTGATTTGAGTCCAAAACAATAAATGTTAAAGGGCCAAAATTCGGGTCCAATTTAAAATAAATTTTACCTCTGCGGTTTCTACGAACTTTTCTCTCTGGTAGTTAAGGAAGCCTATTATATATAGAGGACTTATGGTACATATGGAAACTTTTTAATATATGCATATGCACATAAAATTATAAACAGAACATAAAGCCCGGAAAAACCCGGGGATAATTGCTAGTATATCTATAAAAGTAAAATTGTCTGTATGTGAGTGTGTCTGTGTGTGTACATTTCTCTTCCAAACTACTCTGCCAATTTTCACTCTACAGACTTGACTTTTGACATAAGGGGTATTGCAATTTGGAAAATCTTTTTAATCGATTTTCAGACAGAAATTTGGCTGTCAAAGGGTAAAGTTCAACGAGTTAATCTTTGAAAATTCTACGAAACTCCTCGGCCAATTTTGGATCTAAACACTTGAAATTTTAGATGTAGGTTACTTGGACACGGATCCAACTTTTTTTAATTTGATTTGTAGCCAAAAACAATAAATTTTAGAAGTCAAAGTTTTTAAAAAATCGCAAACTATTTAGCCAATTTTTAGTCTAAACATTTTAATTTTTACATGAAGAGAATTTAGACATTCGGCAAGCTTTTTAATAAGGTTTGGGGCGAAAATTTGGCTGCCAAGAGGTCAAAGTTGAAAGAGTTGACTTTTGCAGACACAATCAAGCTCTTCCGCTAATTTTCAGTTGAAACACTTGAAATTTTAGATGTAGGTTACATTGGCATGAGTCAAACTTTTTAATATATATACATATGCACATAAAGTTATAAAAATGTATATATATATATACACGTATATTTATATATATATAAATATATTTATCTCTAATTTTTATTATGTATACACACATATATATATGTGTATATACATATCATTTTTATATAAGCATTAATGTGTTGCTACACCGTCATGAACATGTTTCTGTTTTCTAGTATTTAGTAACTAGAGAGATTATAAGTAATAATTCCTGCATGAGAAGGAATCGGTAGTGCATCTTGCAGTAAGAAAGTTGTTTTTTTTTCTGAAGACGATATGAGTGGGTGATAATCTGTGAGTAAAACAGTGTCAACGGATTTTGTCTGTGTTGGGGTGAAGGAATGAAGGCGCAAGATTTGGGGCTAAAAAAGTTAAATCGAGGATATAACCGGGAGATATGTTAAACCTACCAAAATTAAACAAATTATGTGTCCCCTCCCTTTTCCTTTTTTCTTTCCTTTTATTTCTTCTTTCTCGTCTCCTATTTCTTCTTTCCCACTATCATTTTTCTCTTCCCCTCCCTCCTTCACCTTACGCCTCTTACTCTTTCATTTCCTTCCCGCTCACTTTAACAAGGCCAAGTTGGGTTGTGAAAACGGTCAGTTAAGTCCGAAATAATATTAACCTTTTCGCAAAAGAATACGAAAATGGAAATGATAAATAAAATCACACCCATAGTCTATAGTCCAGTAAATATAACGGAAAAAAAATACTCTAACCACAATGAAATTGTAAGAATTTTTATTTTCTCTTGCGGTTTTATGTCATTTTGTGTCTACTATATATCATACTACAAAGTTCGACAAGATTTGGGAAAGTTTCATATTTCGAATGTAAATATTTTAGACTTACGAGTCATTTTCTATTACGTTTTTTTTCATCTCTAATAGGCCAGTCTTAATGATAAACCCATAAATCTTGCATGTTTATCTATGTTTTGAGGGACAATCCTTCACCTGGAATGGTCACGAGTAATGTGGATCCCCCCTTATTCCATATCTATAGATACCCAAAGAAGTGCAGTAATTTCTCTATATATCCCAAGTTATACAACGTATTTTGCTATTAAAACTTAGTCTCCTTTGGAAATAAGAGGAGATATTCTGCTTTTTTTCACAACCCCATATTGTTGCACTCAGCCGGACTAATATAGGCATATACTTATACGGATTGCATATATTTTCAGAGTAAAATATGAATTCAACCAATGGAGAAACCTGTACTTTATGTGAACAAGATTTTAACCGTGAAGAGACCGTAGTGATTCGAGAAAAGGGACCCGAAGGCATTAACCGTGAAAGTATCGAAAGAGGTATGAAAGTCTGGGTTGAAGAAGGAACTCCTGTTCACAAACGTGTCGGGTAAACTACATCAACAAAAATGACATTGTTATTGTTTCTGCTCGACACATGAAAAAGAGTTCTCGTTATTCTCGGGGACCATATGACAGTAGAATACATTGCTTATTCTGTAGACGTGCTTCTGTTTAAAACGACTCAAAACGAAAAAAGGACGAGAAGATTATCCGTGTGAAGAAAGATGCATTTGTTCAAACTGTATTGGTTCATTGCAAAACCACAGGATGAATGAGCCAATGCTGTTCAACGCCAGATGGAATATTTTGGTGGTTATCTTCAAGCCATGTAGCGTCAACTTCTGTACAATGCGGAATATTCCAAGAAAATTAACGTGGGCTGAATCCGCCAAATGACAAAAAAAGTGGAAAGCCAAAGGGCAGCGATGAGGCATTCGAGCATATTTGTGAGGAAAATGATGAAAAACAGCTAAAAATATCGGACCTTGTCACAAAATGGGAGAATACTTGCATGGTAGTTAGTCAACGGCGTACAAGAATCAGTACCTCAAATAAAAGCTGCTAAATCGATATGGGGACTATCTATTCGTGACTGACGGCCATGGTGGTATGAGAAAAAAACATTAGAGAATACCAATCTGAACATATTTCGTGAATATTACAATTCACCGTGGGATGAGGACGAGGAAGCACCGAAACGAGAAATTCTCCAAACCGCAGCAAAACTCATTAAAACTAATATCAATATAATAGTTGAGTCAGTGGAGGATATGTATCCAACAATTCCAGAACAGAAACTAGCAGCGGCATTAGAGTTTATCCTAGCCAGTTTACGGTTCTTGTTGCAACATTTGTTTGTTGGGCAGGACAGGTTGCTGGCATCGGGAAAGCAGTCGTTCCAGCAGTGCACTCAAGAACATTTTATGCACTTCTACAGTTTGGTAAAGGCAGCAGATTCTTGATTGATAATCTTTCGATCATAGGATTTGCTTCATTATATCATGAGGTACAAATTTTGAATTGAACGCGGCATCTTCGCTTGCCCCGGATGTGGTATGCAGTTACATAGACATTCTTGTTCTGTTGTTTGCAGGGGACGACGTGGATCATACTATTATAACATTGGATGGAAAAGGCGCCTTACAATTGGGGTGAGAATGATCGCAGCCATCACACCCGGGAAACAGTTAAATGGGCTGGTAAACAGCAAAACAAAATAAAATAAATACAATAAGCAACGGTTCAGCTAGAATTCGTCACTGTCGACTTTCTCTCTCAACCACATCTGCTAACAGGCATTTTATTAGAAAACTGACTCCAGTCACTTTGCATACGTGTGCAGTGGAAGGTGAGATTCCACGGGACTACACATTATAAATCCATGGATGCCAGCTTTAATCTCTCTCTCTCTCTCTCTCTTTCTCAGCTCCCATCCGAAGGTAAGTTGGATAACCACACACTGCGTACACACGCAAGCGCTTTCTTCTTTGATTATTGCATTGAACTCTACACAGTCAGAGTATACCACGACAAAAACGTCAGACTTAAAACTTGTCGAAATGACGAAGATTGATATTAAAGATTATCACTTTTTAAGCATGTCACCCGTTTCTTAGAATTTCTGTCAGTCCTATCCAGACCTGATATTTGTGATCGCAAAGTGGACATTTTTGGAAACTGTCTTTTCGCTTCAAAAAGAGTACGCCCAGTTGGCAAGGCATGATACACCTGCTTCATAAAGCCTGCAAATATCCGGGAAAATCTTCGGCACAATTGCTTCCAATGATAGACACGAACCCAGGAGATAAAACATGTATCCTGTCTAGATTACCTATGCAGTCAATTCTCAAACCACAGCATTCTGATTATCATAACTTTTGATCAACTCCTATTTTGGAAGGCGTCTGAAATCGTGAACCATGTTAAAGATGATATTCCAATTAGG
>NW_027633592.1:0-37145 GCF_053919585.1 Euprymna scolopes | reverse complement strand
CGCCGTACATAAACTGTATTGGCCCTGTACTTTAAAAATATATGCATTAGACAAAAATTCTGCGCAAGTCTCTTTCTCTCTCTCTCTCTTTATATATATATATATATAAATATATATATATATATATATATATATATATATATATATATATATATATGTATGCATCAGTTTCATAGACCAAAAACAGGTACCGATGAAGATTAATCCGTATAATTTTACCTGTATCGAAGAAATCGATGACGATTCCCTGTTTCGGACACACATCGAGGTATTGTTCACTTTCAGTTTCACACCGATAATGTCCGTAATGGAAGATGAAACCTTCATGTCAGGAATGCATATCAATGCAATAATTTCGCGAGGAGTAAAAGATTCAGTATGTTTTACTAACCCACGAATATGCCAATATATATATATATATATATATATATATATATATATATATATATATATATATATGCTAGCATTTCAGCCCGGGGTTGCCCGGGTGTTTGAAGGTGTATATTGAGAAAAAAAGTGGTAGTACGAAGGCAGGCTCGAACTCGTACCCCGAAGGAGGAAAAGAACGGGGGAAAAACGTGACTGCTTTGCTGTTACGACCACAGCCAAACCAGAAGTGACGTATGTTTAAATTAAATCGAAAAGCGGGGGCGACTTTCGACAATATCGGAGAAAAAAGCGGCTGTCCCTGTAGAAAAGTGCCCAGTTGAAAGTGAAGAAATTAATGTTTTTAGCCAAATTTTCGATATTTGTCGCCTGAATGATCGGGCTTAAAAACGATACTATCCGTCGCTACTGTCGAAAGTTTTAGGCAGACATACAGACATACTTAGATACATTTATAAAAGTTGGCCCATTCCCGTCACGTATTAACAAATGAATGGGTCAATTATATAGCAAGTGTACGGCTATCTGATAAACGTCGATATTGGTCACAAAATATGTGTGCAGGAATGACACAGACTGGTTAACCAGCGAAATTCAGCACCACATAAATATAAAAAAAAGCACAAGCTAACATCAGCGTCATGCAATAGCGTAAACATGCTCATGAGAATGAAAATTATGTTTAGATTAATATATATAATTTAGCATTTTTCATCCATATGTGCCATATTTTTATCGCTTATCAGTGACTGTACACTAGCAATGATCCAATCGCGAAACCTAGTGGCTGATATCAGGCTCATCACTAACAATCGAACAAGAAAAAATATTTAATCTATGTACGAAAATATATCAGGTTCCTCTGCACACAAGCATAGACAGAGTGATACACACATATACAGGCACCTTAAAACATACACGTGAGTGCACACATATACATATACATCCACACACACACACATATATATACACACACACGCACAAACACACACACGCATATATATATATATATATATATATATATATATATATATATATATATATATATATATGGTTACATCGTGATAATTAGTAAACATCATTTATTATAATCAAATACAATATATTCAAAATAGCTGTACGGGTTCACATAATGGACTCCATTATCTGCCATATTCTCAGAAAAATAGAACAGACGGAAACAATGCTTCTTTTCATTAAAATTCGAACCTTTCAAAACGAAGGCGTTAACCTTATTCCGTGAATACATTAGCTTTATCCTAATCATGTAAATAAAGTTGGAATTCGACATAACAAAACCGATGTTTTTTTTTTATTTCGCAACTTTAACTCAGTTCGGCATTGTTCTCAAATAATATGCAATACATATTCTCCCCGTACAGTTACAATAGAGAGATACCCCATTAGTATTGCAAGATACTTTGCATTATACCTATTTGACGTGCTGCAGTTGATTGAGATAACTATTTGCCAATGTCAGCAGATTTAATACTTACAGTGTAATCAAAATATTTATACATACTTTTAAAAAACATTTATACCGAAATTTATTAGTAGTAGTATATATATATATATATATATATATATATATATATATATATATATATATATAGGTGTATATTTTATCAATTTTTCTGTGAAGAACATATCAACCTTTTGTTTTCTCTACTAAAGCCATATATCACTTATTTGAAACAATACATTTTAAATGATTTCTGAGTAATTCCACTTAATTTTTCTAACTTTAAAAATGTACTCTTCTAGGAGATAAGGCATTATATTCAATAGAAGTGACTGGTTCGAAATCGAATCTTTGTAACTGTAATATAACTCAGGGAAAGAAACATAATTCAACGATTTTATGATCAACATTTAAACAGGTAAAATACATTTATTTATCTTCTTTCGATACAGAAACTAGTAATCACTAGATTAGTTTTATGAATGCAATAATGCTACATGCAAACAGGCGTCTCTCATAAAAAAATGAAATATTTCCTGGTAAGTGCTGCTCGTGCGATAGGTAATGGATCACGCTTTCTAAAACGTAGAGTAAATACTTTGGTTAATAGCATGCAAAGGCTGGCAGACAAACGTTACATTTGATTCAGTTTGAAGGACAAAGCTCTCTGTGGTAAGTACTGTTACATATCTACTACATTTGTATTCTACGTTCAAAAGAAAAGTATGCCCCCTCAGTGTCTGGTAGTTTTCTTTTCTTTTACGTGTATCTCTAGATGATGATCATTTACGAAGACGAAACACTAAACCAGTGCCTGACTGTCACCTGATGATAATCATATTCTTTTTTTTAGGATATCGTAAATTATTAGTTCAACTCACGGTAGGATTAATAGTTATTCAGCTAAATCATATATTATTTACACAAAGTTTCCAAAAAGTGTTTAATTTTTCAATCGTTTACTTAAATAAATCCATTTTTTTATTATATTCAATTAATTCATAATAATCACAGTGGTGATGCTTCTACTGGACTAGGACAAATGTAGTAACTATAACTGAAGAACCTCCGCATGTGGAGTCCAACTGATATTTACGGAATCTTTCGGGGTTGTGTTTACTGTATTTTCTCTTGTGTTGTTTATTTTTTAACTTTTGTTCCAACGACTCGATCGTATCTGGTAAATGATTTATTAGCAATACTAACTCGTAAGGTACATGACTAAAAGATTGAGTTTAAAATAAGAGCAAAACTTATTTTACGTTGGCCGCTTAAATAGTTTGTTGGGTCAGCCTATCTAAAAAACGCTTCTAGTCGAATAAAAACTGCAATCAAAATTCATAATTTACTACCGCTTATGTCTCTTCATCGACATTCACATGTCATTTTCACCTACATTTTATAGACATTTCTCCTCTTCTATATTTTAATCAATATTATTCTATATTAATAAATAAAACTGAAAGTTTTTTTTGGGGGGGGGAGGGGTCCGTGAAGTTCCCGACTATAACAATCTTTTCAAGAATGCTGAAGTATATAACCAAAACCGAAAAAGGAACAAGCAATAAACATTATACCAATAATTCTAATTTTAAATCTACATACAGACATAGACATAAATCATCAAATATTTTTTCTCTTCATTTACTGATGTCGTAATCATTGATTTTTGTGGTGGAATTTCCTCTGCATTATCAAACACAGCATTAGGTGTGTCAGAAACTGACCTTACGAAAGCGTGAAATATATTGAATAATTCGACCCCCTGTCTTTCCAAGCGTAGTATAACTACTCGAAAAAATGTAATGTAGACCCTATTTTTTTTCAATTAAAGGAGGAAGGACCAAGGTTTCATAAAAAAGAAAAAGTGTTTTAAAAAAAAGGTTTTAAATTTCGGACTTTACAGGTAAATTTATAAAAAAAATTTGTTTGTTTTAAGTTTGAATATATTATTTATTGATCTTTTATCTTCAATTTGGTGAGTAAATTAATTATTCACATTTTAATATACATTTTAAAATGAGGGACGTGAATTAATTCGATTCCTGCTTTTCCAAGCTCATAACAACTTGAAAAATGTAATCCAAACCCTATTTTTTTTTCAAAGAGCAAGAATAAAAGTTTCATTAAAAAAAAAAAATAACAACGTGGCTTTAAAAAAAAGTTTTAAACTTCGGACATTTACAGGTATATTTCTAAAAAAAAAAACACTTCTTTTTTTGTTTTACATTTGAATATATTATTTATTGAGCTTTTATCTTCAATACTTTTTACATAGGCGTCACCACTTATCAAGGCCGATAGGCAACTCAAGGATAAGGGTTAAAGAGAATAGAGTAGTCAAAAGGACAATATAGTAATCGATAGTAATGGAAGTTCGGTAAATTTGTTAACTTAAGTGGAACGGCTCATCAGAAACTTGTTCACGTTGGACTTGAAGACAACCATATTATAGACGGCTGGAAAGCAGAAAAAAGGAAGACAATTCCACAGGCGTGCAGTTCTAAGAAAGAAGCTTTGATCATGGAATCTATGTTTAGGTTTAGGCACAGATAAAGAGTGGGGAAAATTATTGATAATGTTTTCAGCTAGTCTAGTGTTTCTTGTGAAAGTTTGGCGAGGGGGGACCATAGATTGAAGCTCAGTTGAACACTTTCCATGAAAATAACGATACATCAGAGACAAACTCGCAACATCTCTTCTGTGAGATAGAGGTTGCAGCGAAGAGAAAAGGACATCTCCCACCAGGCCACGAAGTCTATTTTGAACCCGACCAAGGCAGTACAAGTCTTTTCTAGCAGTTCCTGCCCATATGTGGCAACAGTATTCCATCCTTGGACTATCTGGCTCTTATATAGATAGAGAATTGCATCAGCAGTGAGATATCTACTGGATCGATAGAAGGATCCGACCATTTTTTCCAGCGGCCTTGGCAAAAGATTTGATGTACGTATTCCATTTAAGATCAGGAGTATAGGTCAAGCCCAGAAGTCTGTCAAAACTTGAGGCATCCACAAGACGAGAGCCATTCATTTTAATTGATGCCAGATGGGGATCAGAACGGTGATGATGTAAAGACAGAAGCTTGGTTTAAGATGCATTAAAAGTAACCAGCCACTCCTTTCCCCATTGTACAACCTGATCAAGATCAGAGGAGAGAGAATCGGAGAGAACTTGGTCGTTTACTGTTTAGATGTGCTACCATAGACGGTAGTGACGTCAGCATAAATGTCTACAAATGATGTAAGGATATGATTTGGAAGATCATTAATGTAGATCAGGAAGAGTTGGGCCCAGGATGGACCCCTGAGGGACTCCAGCATTAATACTGTGAGCTTCTGATTTTTGCCCATAAACTACTACTCTTATGAACCTATCAGAGAGAAATGATTTAATAATTGAGAATACATTTCCAGCTATACCATAGCTGGAGATCTATTGAAGTAAACCTTTATGACATACTCTATCACAGGCCTTAGATATGTCAAGAGCAATTGCCCTAGAAAGGTTGCCTCTGTCGAAAGATTCGCTAATCCTATGAGATATAACTGTAAGCACATCTGCTGTCGATCTAGCAGAACGGAAACCATATTTTGTGTCACTAAGAAGGTTATTTTTGCTGAGATGTTTGATTACTTCTCTATTTAACACAGATTCCAGCAACTTAATCATGACGCACAGGAGACTTATTGGCCTGTACTGAGAGAGGGATGAGCGATCACCTGAATTCTTAAATACAGAGCATACTGATGAGATTTTCCAGGGTGATGGGAAGCTATTCTCCTTAAGACAACGTTTAAACAGTTTTGTAAGTATGGGTGCTAGTTCTGATTGAATTTTTTTGAGTACTATAATTGAAATACCGTCAAGGCCTGTTGCTTTACTGGAATCAAGGTTTTTGATTAGCTTGGCAACATCACGTACATATATTTGTATATTACATACCGTGTTTTCTGATATAGGATGAAATATTAAGGGTTGGCGGCCTTGGTCGCAAAGGGTAGAATTGGCTGCAAAGTTCTTGGCAAAGAGTTTGGCTTTGCCTGATGCTGACGAGATTAACTCAGGTCCATTGATGATAATTGGGATACAGCACACTATTCTGTTCAGGATTCTGTTTGCAATTTGCCAAAACTGGTGGGAACCAAGCCGCTGCTCAGCTACTTTGGACTTGACGGACTGAGCATACCACTCTCTTGCGTTCTTTATTACTTTCTTACAATGGTTGCTGGCAGTGCAGAAAGCGGCTTTAGTTTCCATACATCTATTACGTTGGAAGCAGTGGAAAATGTGATTGCTGTTTGTATTAGCAGCAGCACATTCTGGAGAAAACCATGACTGGCTGTTAGATTTTTGCTGGAACATTTTCGAGGCTATGAAATTTTCTATACCTACAATTAACCATTCCGTCAGGTCTGATACTATAGACGACACAGCCTTTTTAAACATGGAACGCAGAGGAAGATCCGATATAAATGTACGGAAACTATCCCAGTCAGCGATAGTGTATCGATATACTGTACGATGGAGAGGTACGTCTGAGGACTTATTATATTTCATTTTTATCTTAATTGAAACAACTGAGTGGTTTGAAGATTCAATGGGAGACAGAACGGAAACTGAACATAGTTCAGGGCAAGTTGTGAGAAAAAGGTCTAGGAGACTTACATACTGGCCGTCATTGTCGGGCACACGGGTGGGTTCGAGAACAATCTGAGTGAGGTCATAAGCAATGGAGAAATCATGACAGAATCTCCCCTCATCATCGGTCTTGTTTGAGTGGGTCAACCATTTCACATTGTGAACATTGAAGTCTCCACATACGTGAATGTTAGCTGAAGGATATGCTGATAGAACTTGGTCAAATTTCTCAGAGTAAATATACATGCCGTAGTGTGAGCTAGTGCTACTCGGAAGCACATATAGAGTAAGTTAGGACCTTCTATGGAGATGTTCCTTCCACATGGAAAGCCATCTTTTATATAGTCACATATTCCATGCCCATGGCGATCTTGGGGGTCAATTTGTGATATATAAAACTTTAGTGAGTAAATAAATGATTTACTTTTTAATTTACATTTTAAAATGAAGAGAAATTACGAGTTTTTTTATATTTTATTCACAGTTTCGTGTTAGGGGTGTCAAAAATTCCCCCCAAATGATGATACACCTAACACAGCGTTTTTTGCTAAGCATAATCATCATGAAATAATTACTGTGTGAACATTGAAAAAAGAAGATGATTAAGCATTGGCACAAAATCTATTGCAAACAAACTCAAGAAAAAGCAACAAAAGCCGAATAACGAGCAGCTAATATCAACAAAATCATGAAGCAAAATACGCATTAGAATTTATTTTATGTTGATTTTATTTTGTCAATAACTATCTACTCTTTTTAAATGTGATGAAATGCTTCTATTGACTAAATTCATAAAGAATTCCTCGTGGTTAAAAGTTTACTTTGAGACATATGTTTTTTTTTTTTTAATTTTATAAATGCAATTTGTTCTCTTTGTCAAATTGAATTAGATGTCCTGCATAGATTTTGATATGTTTTAAGGGGTCATATTGCTGCGTGGCGTTCCATGTTTCCAAAGTTGAATATTTGAAGCACTTATATAGTTTTAAATAGTGCATATTTAGATGTATTACAGTAGATGGGTGTGAGTATATTCCCAGAATATTGTGAGATAATCATGTCATGGTTGTGAAATAAGATTGTGTTTATTGTGAGATGGTCACGCCCCTGAGTTTTGCATTAATGCTCTGTTTACACTCTCAGAACCTTACTGATAACCGCATTTATTGTGAATATATAAACACTGTACACTGAATAATGGTATGCCATTAAAAGTGTTCTTAAATGACAGCTTTACCTTATTATATATTCTATAATTTTTGTACCGTTTCTGTGAAATAAAAACATTTAGATTTTAGATTAAATTATATAATGACAGACGCATTTAACGGTTTTGATGCCACACTAGTAATAACGAATACTCTCTGTCAAGTTATATACTGTAAATCTTGAGTTTGGTAATGTACAGCATTCCTTGTCGGAATTCATTATATTGATATTAAGAAGGAAATAATGATTTGAGATTGTATTATGGTGCTAAAATAGATAATAGACACACCAAGCAAATAATGTCTAAACGGATGCTATGATGACGACGGAGCAAATATTAAACATTCTCCTGAATTGGCTATTGAAATATTGTACAAAAGCTTCTAATCAAACAGTAAATGTAAGATTATTTTAGGACTGCTACACGTAATAACATAGTTACAGATTCAGGCAAGGAAGTATCTTAATTAGGAAGAAATACGTTATTTTAAAAATAAGGATAATCCTATATATATTATTTTAATTGGAATTCATTTTTTTTTTGCGGATTATTATCCTCATCTTTCTTTGTTGTTGTTTCACGACGTTCTGTCCAACTATTACTCTGGCATTCTTCAGGTGGTGAGACGAGAACAACTATGGATGGAAGTAATTGCTGAGAATGCAGTCAGGATAATCGGAGTTCCTATTCCGTCGAAGACCAGATGAATAGTTGGCCTAAACGTCGTGAAACAACAACTAAGAAAGATGAAGATAAATAGTCCGCAATAAAATCAATAAATTAAGAATAATGCTTTACAATATTCCTCGGAGTATTTTCATGTTCTTAATAAAACAAAAAGATATGTGCATTATAATTGTTTGTAAGTGATTTAAAGTATCACTTCAATAAGTTAAGATCGCGTTTCTTTAAGTGTATGTGTGTATGTGCGCATGTGTGTGTTCGCGCGTACGGTCCAAGGCTAACTTTCTCAAATCGAATAGATAAACCGAATCATAGCCCCCCGCCCCCAACCTAAGCGAACACCCAACAGATCAAGACATACTTATCAAGAAATCATCTCACCAACGAGACGCCAACAACCTAAACTTTAAAACTCGAAATTTGAAGTAACCCCCTCTTCTTACCCCTACATATCTCCCTCCCCCTCCATGTTTCCCTTTGTCCTTAGCCACATCAGAGATGAACTTCCCAGACCCCTCACAACCACCTGATTTTCATTGAACCCCCAAACTAAAACACAAGCAACATACCAAGCCCCCCTCCCACCTTCCCTCTCCCTTCTTCTTTTCCCGCTTCCCTCGCACCCCTCTCCTGACATCATTCACTCTTTCATTCCACCATAAACGAATATTTCTGTAAAAGTCTGAGCAGGCTACATGACGACCAAAAAACGGTTGCTTAGCTGAAAAAATAATGTAACTAAACAGAAAAATACGGCAATAAAAGAATAAAAAGCATATTTGCTCTACAACAGTATTGAGCACTTTCTTCAGGTTTTTATTAATTACCATTTCTACTATATATATATATATATATATATATATATATATATATATATATATATATATATATATATATATATATATATATAAGTTTAGTGGTTTTTCTTTTTGGTTAGGATCACATTGAAAGTATTATTTAATTAATAGCTGACAGAATTTTTCATCTGAATTCTATCAGTGTCTTATATCGGTTACACACACACACACACACACACACACACATATATATATATATATATGATTGCAACGTATTGTCATACGAGTGCCACTCCCTCAGACATTTAACATACAAGAGCCCAAATTCTGAGGGAGTATCTATACAAATATGATATGACAGAGTCTTAGCTTTGTACGACAGCTAAGTCTCTCTCTCGGTTCAAAATCTTGAGATCCAGCAACAAGCAAGAGCAAGATTGCCAGCAACAAATTAAACTGCAGACTAGCTTTATGCGAGCGCTTGTCTTCCGCTTTATGTTTTTTTTTTAATCAGAGATTTACTTCTCCTAAAAAGGGTGCCTTCACCACGGCTTACGGGAGCCCTCTTTACCCCAATACACATATACACACACACACAAATATACACGATGCTAGCTGGCCGTTGACCCAGAAAAAGAGTTCATTCGCCATTTGGAAGGTCTTATTTTTAATCCTTTAGGGAGACTACCCGCCCTCCTCACCAAACAAGTCTGGTGGGGGGAACCAGTTTAGTCGCCGCTGACCCGACCATGAAGCAGGTAGTACTGGGTTACATGGTACCAGTAGCATATGACATGGCTTGACATAATATATACACACACACACATATATATATATATGTGTGTGTGTGTGTGTGTGTGTGTGTGTGTGTGTGTGTAGTTATTTCTGCATCTGTCGCATCCTTTACCATTTTTTGTCATTTTTGCTTTCATCAATCTAGTAGGAAATAAAGGAGGTACTCCATCAGTGTTTACATCACCTGGGATTTACGTTCCTACACACACACACACACACACACACACACACACACACACACACATATATATATATATATATATATATATATACTGTAAATGTAGTCATACGAATAGTTGGAGAAATGGATTGCTCTGAAATTTTGTCATTATTAGAGGTAAATCGGCAAGTTATATGGAATTAATGTAGCGTAACGGAGTAAAAAAACACTGTTCAGCGAGAAACATTTTTTCAGACGTATCCAGGGCAAAATTACAGATGTATACGTTAGTTATTGAAGTGCCATTCTTGGTTGCATTTTTGTTTTCCCTTTAAGGAATGTGTTAAAAACAACGCTAATAATTAATGGACATAAAATTGAATTGATGAATGAGAAAAATGGATAAAAGCATGGACGGAATGAATAGATCAGAAGTTCGTACAACTAACTTTACAATGGGGATCTCGAAATATAAATAAATAAATACGGATGCAGGTATAAAATCTATTTATATCAGCAATTATTCAGAAAATAAAAATAAATTCTTTGAGAAGCCAACAGTTTTGGAATTTTTAAGTGCTTAAATGATTTCTCTAATTTTGACGTATGAGTTCTGTCACAACAACTAAATTGTTTGGAAATGCACGCCTCTGATTTGGAATAGATGAGTAGTGAATGCTTTGTGCAACACCAACCACACTTTTAAGTAAAACTGCAAATCTAAGTCGGGCTAATGTCTGTCACAAGACTGAGTAACCATAGACTAGGTATTTTACTAAAGAGTATTTAACGAAAACTGAGATTCATCTCTTTCACTTGATTACCGGCCCTCCAGGTACTAATCTGGATGTTTCTACGTCCCAGTTATACGCATACTCCGTTTAAAATTCCGAAATTTTCACCCGTGTAGTACTCATCGTTTATAAACTTCTCTGATCTGTCTAGAACCGGTGTATGTAAGGAGTGAATTAAAGAGTAAGACAGTTCGTTTCATATTTCTGATGTAGAAAAAAGTTATTGTGCAAATGTACTGGGCAGTTGTATTTATAGGTAATAAACATTGTAAAAGTTAAGCAGTTATTGTGGAAGTATCTTCCTATCTATTTACCTATGGTGTTCTTGAATAGTTTTATTTGGAGTTACGTATTGTTTATAGAATTAAGTGTAGCAATAGGTTTCAGCTGATATGTTTATATAAAGTAGCTATAAACAAAATGATCTTGTGCAGGCAGATGTGGAAATATCACACGTAAGTGATACGTGTACTTTTTGAATGATGCCGTAACGGAGGTCTAAAACTTTAGAGTCGACAGTTGGAGTTTGATCATCAGAGTGAACAGACGAGAGACTTGTGGTATAGTCACACAGGTGAATAGACGTACTTGACGGCCAGGAAGCAGGCTGGGAGAATAAGAAACATGTGGAAGAAATGCAGTCCCTGTGAAACCATTTGGGACAACTGAATAAATTTATATTATAAAAATATAAAGTCTTGTTCTTGTTGTTTCACAAAAGAAAGGGCAGATGTCTCAATTGGATAGTTTTGGTCGTTTCATCGTTGCGTCAGACCTCAACAAGTGAAGATACAAGGACTCTTCAAGAAAAAATGCATTTTCTTCTTATATATGAACTGTAGAATATACCCGTGTGATCTAGTATATACTAGATATCGCACTGTAACATCTAAAACGACGGGTCTCATATGTGTCGAGAGTAAACGAAGACGCGTTGTCTCGCAGGTGAGTGTGGAATTTACAGAGGATTCTTAGTTTATGAGTTTGAAACGCATTTTATTATTTTGAAAATATGTTCGATTCATTGTCTTATATTAGCACTGCCGGACGTCGCTGGCTCACCTAAGCGAAGAGATTAATTTCATAAAAGTGAAATAATCAATGGATAAATTAGAATGTTAGGTAAACGGATTAAGTGTGTATAACTATAAAATAATATGTTAATATTTATCTAGCAACTTAAAAAGTTTGTAAAAATTTAAAGAGGACCTGGGTATCCAAACAGCAACGTGAGATAAGGACTGATCTCGTTATGTGACAACAAACAAAGACAGGATATATCTTCGGTAGAACATACCAGTTTGAAATAGACACCATGAGAGCCGGTTAGAGAAACCATGAGAAAAGTCGTTGAGTTGTGTAGAGAAGAAAAGGGAGCTTCCGTCCATAACGCCAAAAGGGTGGAATACCTGACATTGATCTGAGAGAATAGAATATACTCCTCGCAGACGCCATGAGGCCGGACAAAAAGATTCGGTCTCAATAAAATAAGAGGTGGGTCTATAGATAATATCTGACTAGAAGGAGAAAAACAATAATGGTGTGTTATGAACTCTTCTCGACCAGTGGGTGTGTAAAAGATCTATGCATAGGTGCTAAGGAAAATAATAAGTCAGTGTAGAAAATCTGTACGAAAATATTACTAACATGTCACATATTTTTGAAAAATGGTGATGAAAGAGTTTCGTATTAAAACACTTTCGTGGGTCGCTGAGTCATCTAAGCTAAAAGATTCTTATTATAGCGATGTAAATGTTTTGAATATATTATAACCAAAGACAAAAGGCAATGTTATTGGAAGTATTTTAGAATAATAAAATATTATATCACATCTTTATATATCTTAGAATTTTAGAAAAATTAACTAATAAACTTTCGAATCAAACAGCAACGCGAAATAAAGCCCAGCATCGTTATGTCAGCTCAGAGAGAACATACAAATAATCGATTGTGATATATTCAGCAAAACAAGCTAGTTTCGAGTAGATTAGAGTGTGAGATACTGAGATTCTGGAAGTCTGGGACTTAGTTAGAGATGGAATTTGAGCTCCATTTTTGTCTCTTGACATACCGAGAAAGTGATGACCGCGGGATTGCAGAATGTAGACAGATAAAGTGTGCCGGATTACAAAAGAGGTTATCCAACCGTGAAATAATTATATATACATAGATATAATTCACGGCTGGATTTCATTTTAGGGTCTAGAATGCGTTATATATTTATATGCTAAAATATAGTGCTCATCATCTTTCTGGTGCACCAAGAAACAAACCGTGGAGCCCAAACCCTGTCTTCAATTCATATATATATATATATATATATATATATATATATATATATATATATATATATAATTTACGTTTTGCATTTTCCTTCACAAAAGAGAAACCTGATCGTATATGTGTGTGTGTGTGCTTGGTAACGAATAAACTCATATATAGTTGACTATTTAAAAAAAAACTGATTACATATAATGATAGTGGATGTATAAAGGATCAGAGATGGGTATGTTTGATCTGACAGAACGGTGGTACATAAAAATTGTGGGGTCTGCGTTCGCGCCTGGCCCCCAAAGTGTGGAAATAAAAAATTAGAAAAATAAAAACGTTTACAAGGGTTTTTGATATAGATGTACATGAGAATACTTTGATAAGTATGTTTTAACTTAAATAGGGATGGTATAATAAAATTTTTGGGTCTGCGTTCGCGCTTGTACTCCATGGAAATATGACACACACTTTACCCAATACTTTTCATATCTATTTGCGTAAGTATACTTTGATAATTATGTTTCAGTTTGAAGAAATATGGTATAACAAAATTATGGGGTGTTCGTTCGCACCTTACCTCCATGGAATGGAAATATATCACAAAGTGTAACAAGGTTTTTTTAATATAGATTAACATAATATTGTGATAAGTGTTTCAGTGTGAACAGGTATGGTATAATAAATAATATGTTATAATAAATAAAACAAGTTTTTTTTTAAAAAAAAAGGGGCGAGGGTCCACAATAACACCTTTACTTTAATCTTAATTCACGTTAGCTTTTATTTATTTATTGGAGTTGAATCATATCGTGTCGAATAAATTCACTTCATAAATTCCCGTTCTTATTAAAGTGGAAGCCCCCCAAAAAGTCTGAACTGTAGGCAATTCTCGACATAAATTTTGCATAACTCTGTTTATTTACTTCTCCATTTGCGCGTGGCACTCTTTTGGAAATAGATAAATAGTTAAATAATAAAAAATAAGAACGTTCCATATTATCGTGTAAAAGAAGGAAAACATCCTTCTCGCGTGATTACGTGACTTTTTAAAACATGTACATAATCTTTTTATTTCTATTTATGTATCTGTTTAAGCTTTTTTGTCAGTGTACTAGAATGAATTCAATTTATTACAACCCTTTCTGTGTGTTCTTTACATTACAATATTACAACCCCCAATCCGACGGTGCAATACTGCACCGTTCAACACTGTAAAATTGAAACTAAGCCGTTCTACTTGAAAAGGGCGCCATTTTCTTCTTATTCATATTTATATTGATTATTTGCTTAAAAAAACTAAAGTAATTACGTGTTTACTTTTTTAATATCCCATTTTGTTGTTTCGGATTATTCTACTAAAGTAAGTAAAACTTCATTATTTTTCAAAACTGTTTTTGTTTCTGTGTTTTTCGATATTTCGTCGATATTATTTAGTAAGAGTGTTTAGCAGACAAGCCAACAAACGACTATCCGAAAAAATAAATATACAAGAAATAAATGTTACCATAGGCAATAAAAGTTCGGTTCATGTTTTTTTTTGTTTGGAAATAGTTTTTAATGCACTTTACTTGAGATAATTTCAGCGAACCGAAATTAAAACGAAATGTGAGGCGATAAATACTTAAATGAATTTTTATATAAACTACACATTATCGAATATTGCTGAAGCACAAAATAACGGAAAACATTAAAATATGTTTATAAATATTCCTTACGTTGACGGAGCACTCTTAAATTGTTAACACAGAATGCTCAGGTGCCCCTCCTTCAAATTGAAAACGGGTCTGTTCATTTCAAAGTCGCTGCCATTTTGACTTTCTTTTAACCGGTTCGTGAATTAAAATTAAAAAAAAAAACTACTTAAAAATACAAACCAATGAACTTTTCCACCATAAAAGTAACTTTTATTGACTATGGTAACATTTATTTCTTGTATATTTATATTATTATATATATAACATTTTCTCTTTGTAAGGAAACATTATTTTGTTGGCCATTCTTGGCTACGGATGGAAACAAAGTTGATATAAAAAATATATTTTCATCATATTTTGCTTATGGTAAAATTTTTGAGTATCAAAACCGATCCCTTTACAACCCCTCCTTTTCATAACCTATCATACTTTCATCAATCCCATCCATTTTCTGTAGGCTGCTTTTGAACCCAGTTAACGACGGGTACTTCTGCTACACACACACACACACACACACACACATATATATATATATATATATATATATATATATATATATAAAATCTACGTTTTGTATTTTCTTCAGAAAAGAGAATGGGGCAAGTAGCAACATGACAGAACTATACGTCGAAAGGTTGTAGCTCAAGACAACGTATGTGTCCTTTGCTAGTATCTTCATAAAAATGTTATTCGTACCAGTAAAGGTCTGCCTCCCAAGTGTTTATTATCCGGTCGTTAACTGTCCGTTTTTTTATGTGTAAACAGTCACACACACGAAAATGGATATAGACGCGTATGTGCACACATTCTCCAGATAATACACGTGTAACAGATATGTTTTAGAAACACCACAGAGGAATAATATACACCATCTGCTTTTACACTCGTTATGTAACATAATGGGGGGACTGTATGATTTTCAAGTGATAAAGAGAGGGAATCTCAACTAAATCAGAATATGAAAAAGGATAGCAACAAAGAACATTTGCTGTTCGCTTTCGATGGAAGCGCATATCGACATAAAAATTCAAAGCGAAAAGTTAAAAAAAGAAAATGAAAGCCAGTCTAACAAAGGCACACATTAGCTTTTTATGCTCGTTCGTCTCGCACATCGATGTTTAATGTACTAAAATATCATAGCATTAATTTATAATTCAATTAACTTTCAAGTACCCAATCTTAGTCTAAATGACACATTAGTTGTTAAACGATGCACCCAAAAGTATCTTTCAATTAACTCTATTATTTATTTATTTAATATCGTTCTCATACATAAGTTAAGAAGCTTTGTGCGAAGACGCTGCTAAAAGTTATAAAAATGTTCTAGATATAAAATCAGAAGAAAAAGTACATATAACAGAAAACAAGCATACCGAATAAGAAATGTATAAAAAGTTAAAACATACAGAAAAAAAAAAAACAACAAATATATGTAATTTTCCAGGTCGATCGCCTTGCAGCCATTATTACAGACAGGAAGTTCATATTAAACCTATGAAAAACGTAATGAACAATGGACTTTGAAAGATCCTGAGAAGAATGAACCTGGAAATATGTCGGGTCATATAAACCAACATCTTTCTCAAACGAGCCGCGCGGAAAAGAAATTTAAAATACTGGCAGACAGGAAACGGCGGTATTTATTGGAGGTTCTGTCTTTTATCATGAGGATAAATTGTAAGGGAAAAAGAAGAATTCAGCTAATTATATCGCAAAAAACTATTTTAACACCTGATCCTGTAAAGAGGAGTTGTATTGCTGTGCAAAGGTTACTAATGGCCGATTCTTTTGGTTCGAAGGAAAACTGACACAAATCTAAAGAACAAAGAGATACAAAAGACTGTCCGTTGGAAAATTTAAGGTCATTAGTATCTATGTGTAGAGAGAATCTGTTCAAACGTTCGCATGTATAAAACAAAAAAAATGATATTCATAAAAAGTAATGCTGCAATATAAAAATGTTTTCACATTAGAGAGTAATTGCAAAAACTATTTGTTTAAAACAGGGGAAATGTGTATAGGATTATGTTTAAAAATACACCTCTCAAAATAAAAGATGCAGTAGAACCCCTAGATATGGCATTAAAAGTTAATAATATAATCCAGTACTGTACTGTATATAATCGACATGCATATAATCAAATAACATTATAAATAATACCGTAAGACGGGGCAAATACCGTAATCAGGGACCGGAAAACATCGTATTCTACATCGTAACCTGAAAAACAATATCCTAAGGACACCGTATTCCAGGGTCTTATTGCATTACATTAAATTAACACAGTGCGAAATTCATACCTTTTTTTTATTTGTTTAATACTAAATTTGTGGGTATTTATTTCAGAAATTGTGAGAAAGAATTGCGGGAAGTTCATTCGAATCGACAGAAGTTACATTATTATAGTCTTTGTGTATAATTATAATAGCTTAATGTGATATCAGTCTACTAAGTTTTAAGGTACATCCAGTTTATGTATCTACATACCCTGATCCCGAAGAGGTTTGAACTAGTTTCTTCTGAAAGAAGAAGTCTTATTGGAATATGAAACTCACAAGCGGCTTTCTCTCGCATGCATATTTTATCAGAGAAGATTACGATATTAGATTGTTTGCACTGTTGAAGATAAATGACGACTTCCTCTACATACACCACTTGATATTCCCGAAACGCCAACAATCTCATTCCTACCATTCGTAAAGCTGATTAACTTCAGTCATCTATCGAGGAACAGTGTGTCCACATTAATCTGCCGTATATAGTATATCTAAGCATGTATGTATGTATGTCTATCTCTCTCTCCCTTTCTCTCTCTGTATATATATATATATATATATATATATATGTAAGTAGTGGCGTTCGCGTGTGTGTGTACATGTCTCTGTGTACAACTTTCCTACAGCCCAAACCACTGAATCGATAATGACCAAACCTGACAGTATGATGGTCCGCACCTAGAGACGGTGCAAACTATTTTTGATGGTAATGGGCAAAGGTCAACATCCTAGCGTATGTATATATGCTACACCCCACACCAGTGAGCCGATCATGACCAAACCTAGCATGGTGATAGTCGCCTTCCTAGAAATGGTGGGAGACCATTTTCCAAGGTTAAAGTGTATGCTTCCAAGGTTAAATGTATGCGTATATACTCTCATACAGCCCAAATCACTCGACCAATCATGATTATCGTCCCCCACCTAGACAAAGTGCATACAATTTTCAAGTATAAAGTCAAATCTCAAGGTCATAGCTTATGCATATATTTCCCTACAGCCTAAACCACCCAAACAATCATGGCAAAACCTGACATGATGATGGTCTCAAACCTAGTGATGGTGCACACTATTTTTAAAGTCAACACTATCTATTTTTACTAGTTTATATATATATATATATATATATATATGTGTGTGTGTGTGTGTGTGTGTGTGTGTGTATGTATTTATGTATGCATGCACGCGCCTATGTATGCATACATTTTGTTGTTTACTTATTGAAAATAACTTCTATTATTAATAGTATTTTTGAAAAGATATTTCTTTTTTAGTCATAATAAGTAAATTTTATAAATTTTCGATTGCGTGCTTCTTTTGTAAACGTTTTGTATGATTTCAAATTGTTTTATGAGCGTCCGTAAAAATTTAAATAATTTTGCATAATGTACAAATAAAAGGTTATGTAAGTGGGAATAAACGACTTGCTGCCTTTAAAACATTTTACTCCTACTGCTATTATTATTATTTTTTCATTATTATTTATTTTTATTGTTTTTATTATTATTATAACTATTCATTATTATTATTATGATTATTATTATTATGATTATTATGATTATTCATTAGGAGTACTTACAGAGGTTATCATCAGAGATTGTTCTGTGACAACATTCGGCGATTTTACCTGGCGTCTTGGTAGTTTTTCTTAAATTACTAGTACTCTTCACTTTTTCAATAAACTTTGTAAATGAGTTTGCGTTAATACAACGGTCGTTTGATATTGACTCGCTTGCTATGGTCATTGGTCCTTACTCAAATTTGGATGGCAATAATCCTTCTTCAAATTTCTATTCTCCCTTATACTCATCAATTAGAGTCTAGTTAGACCCTTTTAGACCGAAGTCTTTTTATCCCCCTTAACACTGCCACTATTAAGCTGCGTTTTCTGGTAGTGGGGGTGGAGGGGTTGACCACCAATTTTAAAATTGTGCAGTTCAGTTTTCTTGATTGCATATTTCGTTTACTTCTGTTTCATTTCTATATCAGTGTAAGTGTTTCTCATGTAAATTCAGTTTTGCAGTCAATGGATTTTTTTTTATTAAGGTTTTAGTTTTTTTCACCATTACTGTCCATTATATAATCCTAGTCTACCCTTTTATTCCGATTTTTCCTAGTACTTTCCAAATACTCTGGGATCATTCCAAATTCATCCATAACTATTAGTATGATATTGGTTTTCTTCTTTTTCGATATTCATCTCAGTTTTCTGGAAAGTTCCGCATATTTCCTTCGTTGTTCTGTCTTTTAAATCTTTATTCTTTGATATGTTGGAGCATATTGTCTACAATTTTACGATTTTTTTCTCTTTTGGTAATAGTAACGACGTCCTCTATTCTTGTTCGAATGATTGTATTCATTTGTGCCTCCATATCCCAAAGGAATTTATGATATTCGTTTTTTCAGTACGGTGTCCCGTTTGTTTTGGAACCATTTATCAGCATTTTTGAGGTACAGTCATCTGTAGAACCTATAGTGCATTGCTTTGGTCGTGCAGTTGTATCTGTACTTATATTCTTATAGACCTAATTTTCTGCATCCATTAATAGTAATGTAGTTTATTCTTTCGTCTCTTTGTACACATAATATATATTTAATATTTTTCCTATTTTAGTTTTAATGGTGTTCGTTCAAATAGTGGTATTCTGTTCATATGCAAATAGAGATTATATTTCTCTGCTCATGTGTGCTTTTCTTGGCCATGTCAAGTTGTTTTCGTAATTGTTTCCTATTGTTTTTTATGATAGGTTTTCTCTACTCACTGTACCATTCTTGTTGTATAGTGTCTAGTTTCATCATCTCCTGTTCTGTTCTTAATCTTTATTATGTGGTCTACTGAGACAACTGTTTCTGATTTCATCATCTCCTGTACTGTTTGTCAGTGTCTCTCGCTACGGTATTTAATCCTTCTGTATTCTTGCTCCTGCATTTTATCAGCCTGTTTTGTGCTTTTTACACCGACTTTTACAGCTATTAGTCCAATTTATACTTTCTTATATGTATAATCGGTAAATATCTTCTTTTGAATGTAAAGCATCTTATGTTGCCATTGATTTCGTCGTCTTTTGATCGTTCAGCCTAGTAATGGTCTACCGTACCTTATTAGCGATATGACCCTGGTGTTTATGCTTTGAAATTGATATCTACAATATAGTTTTCTTTCTGGGTGTTACCTCATAAAACTCAAGATAATCGTGACACCTGGGATTGAAACTAAACTGTAAGGTTCCCAGTCTACGACGCTATTCATTGACATAACAGAAAAATTAATGTCAAAATGGCTGAATTTAATCCACTGGAATAAAAGGAACCATGCTCAGATACTAAAATCGGTCAAAAATAAACGATTTAACCTGACGCACATCACACCATCGGGCAGTTTGTATTTATTTGATTTCCCACGAAGGCAATATGAAACACAGGGTTATTTTAACGTGGGCGAAACAATCTTCCCCGAAAAGGCACTGTGCATTAGGCAAAGACAAAAATTGCCTTAATATAAACGGCTGCTCCCTATATTGACTAAGCCAGAACATATACAACACTTTGATCTTAGCCCGAAGGCCAAAGGAAATAAACTATTTTTTCAATTGTAGTTATAATTTGTCCAAAAGAATGTCTATTCAGAAAATATAAACTTTATTTTAGCTTATAGTATTATGATACTATATGCGGTATATATTATAGTGATTTGTTATTTTTACCTGATCACACAAACATACACACATACACCCATAACGTCAAATTATACTTTTTATTATGGATGGTTTACACGTATCAGTACATATCAGTATCCATACTTATATTTTCTCTTTCTTTATTTTCTTTTCTACACACAAACATTACACCCCGAAACAATTCAGGATTAGCAGCAGAGATATAATCTTCAAGAACAATTCTTTCGAATTTAATAAATTCTAATTACATTAAAATACTAGGCATATCAATGGTACCAAAAGCAGCAACAAAATACGCCACCCTTGCACTAGCCTACCTGGAAGAGGTCTTTTATAGATGGATAGAGCAGACAAACTGACACAATGCAAAAATACTCTTTATAAAATCTTGGAAGAGATACCTGGACGATTGTTTTACCCTAAAAACTATATGGGGACATTAGAGAGTTCCACACTACTCTCCAAATCTATACCCAATATCAACTTCAATCTAGAAGAGGGCACCCGTAGCTATGTTTTCTAGACATTCTCGTAAAAATTAAAAAACACTCCATAATCACACACATTTCCCACCAAACCACACACCGAACAATACCTGCACTTCAAAAGCCACCAACACATCACAACTCTCTGAAATCTATACCTCATCCTTTTGCACGCAAGGTTTTCGCGATAGTCCGAGAAAAAAAAAAACTCTCCGTTCGACC
The DNA here is from genome assembly GCF_053919585.1 of Euprymna scolopes. NCBI lineage: Eukaryota > Metazoa > Mollusca > Cephalopoda > Sepiida > Sepiolidae > Euprymna > Euprymna scolopes. Next base: position 15,589 of record NW_027633592.1, on the reverse strand, counting down.
CGACTTAATGAAGTGCAAATTTCCCTACGGGAAAGAGTCTACCACTTCTAATACGTAAACGTATCGAACTAGCAGAAAAATTCCCGTAGACCAACTTACAATTCCCCCAAAACACAACAAAAACACATTCTAGCATACAACTCTACACAAAATACAAATAACCCAGAACTATTTATGGGTACAAGACACAACCTTATCTTACTCAGTTAGAACGATAAACTGAACAGCATACTTAAAACAACAAAATAAATTAAAAAAATGAAGGGCAGCCCCCAAACTTAAAACACGTCCTAACTTCCCCCAAACTCATTCGACACGCTACAAAAGTGGTTACAAAATGCAACAAACAGCGACATGGATATAAGGAGACACACATTCAAAAACCCAACAAAACATCTACAATGAAAAGACCTAAACTGCACCTCCATAAATCTTACATAGGCGCCACTAAAAACATTAGCAATAGAGTAGTCTTACATGAGAGCAACATTAAAATTGTAGAAAGCAGATATCGCTATATTTCGAAACACACGTACATACATGCAGTGGAAATGCCTTCAAAATAAGGCCAATTTTCCAAATAGACATTTCTTTTACTTACTTATGCTGCAAAAAAGTTTCATAATAAGATGCCTTCTAGGTTGAACAGAGCTTAATATAACCACACAAACAATTGAAATGCGAAACACACTCGCACACACGTACATATGCATGTATACACCTCGACACATAAACTGGACCGACTCATTAAAATGCGCATACGCGCACACTTACGGGCAGACACACGGACAACAATACCCCCGATTTATAAGTCAATACTTTGAACAATACACACTTTATTTACTACGAGAAAAAAACATTAAGAAATACCTAGAATCACAGTGCATTATGTGTTCCGATACTACACCGTCGTCTTCCACCCTCAGTCAGTGGAAGAGAAACCCTTGGTGACTAAGATACTTTATATAAGCAATTCTCAGAATAAAAGACCGTATAAAGCGATCTGCGGTAAAATTACAATCTGGTGGTATGCTTTAAATGAATCAATTATGCTAAAGATACTATACTTGGCTATAAAATCTTCAATTCGTTATAATGAGTATGCATCACGCAAGGTTAAACAATTAATAGTGTTGGAGAATGTCGTGTTTTTATTAGCTGGAGAAGTCACAAATATTTGGGCACGCCTAAGAGAACGACTTGTTTCAACTATATCATCCGCAAACAGTTGTAGAATACCTTTTTCAATACATTGAGTATACTCTGCGCGGTAATTGTGAGACTTAGCAAGAATCGGTTTAGAGTTAGGGTCAGGTTTTGGAATAATTTAACAGTAGCACAATTGGTTTTAAGCGCAAAATTTTAGACTATCCTTCAATCTGACGAACGAAATAGTAATATCCCGGTGCATTTAAAACAAGCGTATTCCAAGTATAATATGCGTGCATTAATTCAAGATTATCGTTAATCAATGTCTTTATACTCGAAACAACTGAATGTAATATTCTCAGTGCAATATTCGGATAGTTTGGCGCAAAAGCCACTTCGAAACAAACAAGTTCTAGGTTTTAACGAGACTTACACCGATAAAATTATCGGAGCTGCTTGGCTATAAGGGCGGGAAGTAATTTACCTTTTAATGTTACCATTTAAGTAACAGGAGAATTATCAACATCGTTAGCACAGGGCTACTATAACAGAAGAAATCAAACGTGAAAAGTGTCAGTTTATTAGTACGGTTAACTATCAAAATTACCGTCTTTGCAACATTTTTGACATTTTTATTGCGAAATGATAATGGCGACCATCATCCTTAAGATGGCGTTACCTTTTACAATTGTTGCATCGGTCAGAAGGAAAAACGGAAGTGAATAACTCTACAGAATTATATTCGACACGTGGTTCAGCGTTTTTTGTAATAGTAGTCGCAGCAGATTCAATCTGAGGGATATACGACTCAACACGGTCGCGAGCTAGTTCTAAAGCTCCAGCGCATGGTGTACCCTCTTAAAGAGTTGGCATATCATTTTCAAGTAGCCTCGCACGTCAAAGAATGCGGAAAGCCACTATAAACGCAATACAGACAGGTTCATCTATGGAAGTAGCTGTAGCAACATCCTTTAAGCAAGCAATTCAATTCCTGAAGGTACTGATTGATGGATTAATTTTCTAGTTGTAAACGCATATAAAGTAGATGGTCTGCGTGAAAAACGTTTTGAGGTTTATCGTAAACGTTTTTTACTAACTTAATAACCCTCGTAATGTCATTAACAATAGAACTAATGTTAAAGGGGAGGACATCGAGTTTGTCTGGATTTAAATAGCCAATGGCTGACAAATAGTAAGTAACGTTTCGGTACCAATCTTTCCAAATTTGCTAGCCTGAAAGTCTGCAGAAGATACGTATAACCTGTAGAATCGAATAATCTTCTCCATGAACAAATTAGTAAAATAGGTCAGTTGAATAAATTGTTGAAAATCAAGGCATTATTCAAATGACTTGTACATAATTAATCTAACTGATGTATAAGACGAAAAGAATGCGCATTTACTAACTAGCTCTATCTAAGTATTGAGCACTTTTGAAGTAAATACTTAAAGTTACACATAAATCTATACTTACGTATATTACTTTTATGTGAGTAAATTAAGTAGTTATATATATATATATGTATATATATATATATATATATATATATATATATATATATAACTACTTAATTACTACTTAATATATCTTTGTGTTTGTGTTAATTAACTACTTAATATATCTGTGTGTTTGTGACCTTGTCGGTGTGTGCGGGCAAACCTTCTCCACCAAAGACGTCTTTGAATATTTGGTTTTCCGAATTGAGATTTACTATATAACGTATTTGGACTATGCCAAACTGTGATTTGTTTTTGTTTTGTATTTTTTTTAGCCTGTAAAAATATCTGTTTTGGGTTCAAATAAAAAAATACAGTTCACCTTGGTGAGAGAAAATTGATAAAGTTTAAAGCATTCCTAGCGTGATGTTTCTTAATTCTTAGCTTTTTATTTTTTTTCTCGTCTGGCGATAGTTCAGACGGTTACGACAGTGAAATCATAACTTTTTTTGGTCCAATATGATAATCAATAGGAAAATTGCTCGATAACTATAAATACGAAATTTGCATGAATTGAAATATAATATTTAAAAAAGATTTTACGACCGGCAAACGCCGCGCGACCAGCTAGTTTCTTATAGTCCAAATTTTTAGGGATAAGAATCTCAATAAAGATATGTTACCACCTTCAGAGCATAAATACAGTACGGTTCTCAATCAGTTTTAACAAAAAGTCGATCTATAGTCAGTAGAAGACGGAGACTGTTCTAGATAGTCACGCGTATGTTGATGGAATAAAAAGAAAATAAATTCCTCAGCCAATAGGAAGAATAAAATTCTGAAAATTCGCAAACATTTCCGGCGAAATAATATCTAAGGGGAATGCATTTTAATAGTAATCTTATTATCTTAATAGTATATCTTATTCGAACACGGAATAAAATTCCACTGCGCTATTTTTCATTAAATTGAACAGGTCTAGAAAAACTTGATTGCTGTTGGAAGCTAAACTCGGTACATATCTACACCTTTTTACCAGATACTGTTTACAAACAATTTTTAAGTAATGATTATAGGTGAATAAATTAAGTGACATATTTGATATGTTTACAGATTTATATAGGGTGTAAAATGCGAAAATATGGATACTCAATTGGAATTTATTGAAACTTCAAATAGGCCACATAAAAACTGCCATCTGATCATCAATCAAAATAAGGCAATAAAATGAATGTTAGCAACTTACTACAATAACGCAATAAAATGAATGTTAGCAACTTACTACAATAACGCTAAGTTAAATCTTAACAACATCTATATATATTTCTTAATTTATTGACTGCATTTTTTTCTTTTTATGATTTAATCAAAATAAAACAAATTAGAATTCGATAATTTTGTGTCCTTATTTTTTTAAGAAGAAATTAAGTTGTTAAAGTGCCTTAATTCAATTAAATTATGTTAAAAATATGGATTCTCAGGCTTAAATTATAAAAATTATGGTTAGTTAATATGGGTATTGCACCACAATCTGCTAAAATATATGTTTATTCATGCTAATTTAGTAGTTATAATTATAGAGCAAGTTATTTACTTAATTTTATTGTATGCCTAATAGATAATGGTGATTCCGGAGGTTAATTAAAGGTGAATTGGGTGCGATCAGGTAGAATCAGAAAACAGAACATGCAGAAAATACATTCGTTATTCGTTAAAATATCAAATTCGTACGCACATAAATTAAAAAAAAATAACGTTGTTAACGATTTAAATGTATATTTTCACATATCTAGAACAACCACGACGTGTTTACTTACAACTGCCAATTTTCATTTTTTTTTTTTTAATATTAACATATTTAAAAATATCCATACCGGCTAAAAACAAATAGAATTAGTTCCACAGTTGCAAATCCCATATGTATAAAGTTTCACGTCTGTAGACCAAATATTGACAGAGGACTTTTTCTACAGAGAGAGATAAGGTCATATATATATATATATATATATATATATATATATATATATATATATATATATATATATATATATATACACCGAACATTGGGGTAATTGCGCCTGGTTCGAGGTAATTGTGCCTTTTATATGCGCGGTTGCCGAAAACGCACTTTTTTTTTTAGTTGGCGCAATTTCTCGCGGATTTAGCGCAATTAACCCAAAAGACGGTATATACAGATGCCTATTCATTTAATCACATAATTTAATAGACGAATATATAATAAACCTGACAAATTCTCACGGAAATGAAATGCGCAACATTATGTGTCGCTTCATTGCATATCTATTTTCATAACTTACTATATATATATATATATATATATATATATATATATGTGTGTGTGTGTGTGTGTGTGTGTGTGTGTTTGTATATATATACGGTGTATATATATATATATATATATAAATAAATATATATATATATATATATATATATATATGGCGTCAGGTCATGTTATATGCTACTTGTACCATGTAACTCAGTACTACCTGCCTCATGGTTGGGTCACCGGCGAATAAACTGGTTCCCCCACCAGACTTGTTTGGTGAGGAGAGTGGATAGTCTCCCTAAAGAATTAAAAACTAGACCTTCAAAAGGGCGAATAGACGCTGTTTCGGTGTCAACGGCCTACTAGCACCATGTGTGTTTGTGTGTATGTCTGTGTGTGTTGGGGGGGGGAAGGGTTCTCGTAAGCCGTGATGAAGGCTACTTTTCTAGGAGAAGCAAATTTCTGATTTAAAAAACCATAAAGCTACAGACCAGTAAGCTGGTCTGCGGTTTAACTTGTTGCTGGCTATCCTGCTCGTGATGTTGCTGGGTCGCAACATTTTGAACCGAAAGAGAGACTAAGATGTCGTACAAAGCTAAGACTCTTTAACATCATCTGTGTATAGATACTCACTCAGGCATTTGTCTATAAAAATGGTCTGTGGCGATGTAAAGATGTGACGCGTAGAGGCTTGAAAGGCTGGAAGCATGTAATAATTGATCTCAACGACCGTCTTCAGTGTCATGTCTGCTTGAGCGTGTGAATTCACCGGTAGGACTAAAAAGAAAAAAGAAAGAAATTTTTGGGCCATCGACTTTAAGTGTCTGAGGCAGTGGCACTCGTCTGACAAGACGTGTCAATCATTATAAATATATATATATATATATATATATATATATATACCCGTATTTCTTTTTACCCGTACACACACACACACACACACACACACACACATATATATATATATATATATATATATATATATATATATATATATATATATATGTGTGTGTGTGTGTGTGTGTGTGTGTACGGGTAAAAAGAAATACGGGTATATATATATATATATATATATATATATATATATATATATATATATACACGTACTATTTCTTTTCCGTACTAGCTCTTTTTTTAACTAAAATTTTGTAGAGCTACGAAGACGTAAGTAGTACTATTATTACGGTCGACCTTTTGTGCCTCAAAATTGTATTTCTACTTAGTCACTACCATTCATAATGCACTTTTGTCATTTTCTTTGATACCTAGATCATAAAATCCGGAGCGCGCTTTGTCACTCACATTTCTGTCGGCGCTCTGAAATCGACGAAACCATATATTTGCTTTGCTGAGTTTAACTGCATAGAGTTAGTAAACGTTTAATAGTCGTCGGTGAATGTTGATCGGTTCAATTTTTTCTGCATACAGAACATTAATGCAGCGTTTCTTCTTCTGGCTCATGTATGTGGCGATGTGGACATGTATGCATGTGTGTGGACAATCCTGATGTATACATATGTACATCTGCGGGTGCGAATATATCTATAAAGACACACACATGCATAAGAATACATCATACAAAATGGTGTGTGTATGCGTTAGAAACGTATGTGTATGAGTAAATTGGGAGCTTATTATTGACAAATAAATGAGCGTTAATATATGAGAATGTGTGTATGCGCGTGTGTGTGTTTATTCTAAAAATTACAATTGGCGTGTTTGTGTGTATACGTGAAACACTCCAGAAGTGATATGTTTTATTTTTATTCCGCATGATTGAATCAGAGGGCCTGCAAATACCATTGTCATGATGACTGAACCCATACATTTATGATCTCAGATTTTCATCCTTTTGTTGCGGATATGCCCGTGAAAGATTCGAAGAAAGTAATCTCTGTTATGTTATGTTTCTTAGAAGCCGAGATGCCTCCTTAATTTCTGGCAATGTAAGTGCATTAAAACAGCTGTGACTATGTGGAACAATAAATTTTGGAGCAGAAAATTTGGTTTGTTTCATTAGTATATCTCATATCTTCGTATCTCTTTAAATTTTGAGTTAAAAATTAAAAGCCAAACCACTCATATGACAAAGTACTCTCCATATACCCATGCACAGCTATTTCTATCAAAAGTGCATTGGGGATAGTGCTGACTATGTAGAAAAATTTAGTCTAGAAAACAAAAAAGTTCCTCGTTTTTATTCTTTTACTATTATCTTCCTAAATTATTTAACATTTTGAGGTCTAAAAACACCGAAAGATACTCATACATAAACAATTACGCGAATTCACCTCCCAATGCACATATGCACATAGAGGTATATAATGCCTCTGCATATAAACATTCACATACATGTACACATACATACTAACGTAGAATATAGATGTACATGCATATAACTCCTATTTATATACATACGTAAACTTACACTCACGCACAGAGCTGCACACCCAAACACATTGCCTGTATATATGCGTGTGTGTATACATTTTATTATAATAATAATAATAATAATAATAATAATAATAATAATAATGTATACCTGTTTAATTCCAGTTTTTACTTCAGTGCTCAGTAAATAAGTAAAGCTTTTGAGCAACAAATAAAATATTTATAACAGAAATATTTTGTTATGTGTTCTGTGAGGTATTTCCAAGAACAAGAGTGATTTAATATATAAACAATCCCAATAATAAGAGGTATAGAATAAAGATAATGACACAATTATCGGTTAAGTAACTTATTTGTAAAATATGAATGATGGAATATTTAAATTTTATTTTCTAGTAATACTACTATTAAATATTGGGAAGTCAGTTATATATATATATATATATATATATATATATATATATATATATATATATATATATATATATATGCATAAAAAGTCCAGATCCCTAATGAAGCATGAAATATATTAAAATGAAACAATAAGATGCATAGAAAGGAAATCAGTAATATGCTTTTTTGTAGTCATTTTATATTTTCTTGGGTGTTTATCATAGTTTGCGGCACTTAGAACATCCTTAGGAAAAATGATTTAGACTAAACTATTGAAAAAAAGAGGAGATCGAAACACATGATTGAGAGAACGGGAATACATCGCTTTAATTTAAAAGGCAAACGGGAAATAAAACATAAAAAATAACTACAAGTGGCTTTTGAGTAAAATCAACCAGCTGCAACCCTAAAACATTAATAAGCGAAGCGTTATGTGCAAAAATAACATTAAGGAACATGAAAAAAATATGAACAGAATAGTTGAAAGCATATGTGACAGATGGTTATTAAATAAAAACGCAAATTTACTGAGCAAATATCCATGTAAAAATGCGCCACGCTGCATTTTAAGTAAAAAATAAAATGAAATATAAAATAATTATAAAAATGAATTCATAATCAAACATGGAACAATTATGAACTATTGATTATTGCAAATCAGTCATCGTTTAAGACATTAATACAAAGCATTTTTGTAAGACGAAATGAGATTCATTTTTTTTAGTTCCAGAATTCTTTGAATTTCTTTCAATGAAAATATTTCTCACCTGCATATCACCTAATTTACTCTTGAATAGCGCGTATGGAGATTAATATGTTGGTGTAAAACCTTACCGAGTCTTCGTTATTTCTCTCAATATCATTACATAACGTAATAAAATATATGTTATGACGTATCAAACAAGGATAATTGCATGAAGTAGAAATTCAACCATGCATGTTTGCTGCTTACTGATGTTACTGCTTACTCAAAATAAAAAGATTTAGCGTGTGTAACGTATCTATGTATGAAAAGCTGCCTTCTACTTGGACCATATAAATCAACTTGTATATTCTAATTATCACCAGTGGATGAAACGTGGAATATTCAGTGTAGCTTAATCGCCATATATATTTTATGAATTACTAACTAGCTCTACCTACGTATTGAGCACTTTTGTAAGTAAACACTTAAAGTTTACGCATTAATTTATACTTTTGTATATTAATTTTATGTAAGTATATATATATATATATATATATATATATATATACTCACATAAAAGTTCCTGATTTCAAAAGGCGAAAAATTAAAAGGTAAATATTATTTGTATGTATGTTTTTATGCATATATATATATATATATATATGTATATCTATGTGTATGCATATATATGCTGTGTACTTCTTCATATATATGCATGTATGCATTTGTATATGTATGTATATATAATATTGTACGTAAAACAAAATTTATATTTATAATTTTTCTCTATTTTATTTCTATCCCTAACTCATATTAATTTTCGTATCAAGTTTTAAATCCATACCTTTATTTTAATTTTTCCAGATACATCTGCCTTACTTTAATGCTAGGTTTATTTATGGTGTCTTTTACATTTAATAAAAACCCTTTCCAGATGAGGAAACCTTGTTTAATAAAAAACTATATGCAATAATTATTGTCCGTAACATGATGTCTACCACAATAAAAAAAACATTGTTTTCCGAAACGATCGTACAAATAATTGATTTTGTTGTTGTTCCTTCTTATGAAACGGATTTTTAATTTAATTATAATTTGTTTTTTAAATTATCAATCACATTACTAAATATATATATATATATGTATATATATATATATATATAGTGACGAGAAAAATGTAGTAATGCTAAAGAAGTAGATTAAAAGTAGCAGTTATTCATGTAGTAATTCATAAAATGTATCAGCTTAAAAATGCAATTTCATCTCATATTTTTAATAATTGCCAATCATTTATAGCTGATTTATTTTTATTAACGGACACACTTCACAAATACCACTTAATTGACATAGGCCTTCATAAACTGTATTAATAATCCCAATTATCATGCGTTCTGATATGTATTTTCTGAACTCTCTATAGCAGTGACTGACACAGAAAGCTTATCTATTATAAAAAAATATCGTATTCTATAAAGTGTTTAAACTCCTATAATTTCACCACTTAAGTTAATAAAGATAAAAAAACAACCCAAGGTGTGTGTAGTCCTGTGAAATATTCAATAATTTTATCTACATACATTTGGGATGAATTATCGACAAAGGGCAGTGAGGAATATCACTATGTTTATAAAAAAAAAGCTTCATTACCATTCGAAAGCTAGAAATACAAAAACTGACAGTTTCAAATGTGTATATATATAATTATATTCTACAATAACTTTGGAACGCTATAGCTTTGCCAACAACGCAATCAATGTAAGATAGATTCTTGATAAAGTTTAGCTATATCAATAATGTTTTATTAATTTCAATGCAGAAATGTAATGCACTGTTTAACATTAACATATTTCCAATTACATGATAACACATCAATATTTGTATCTCTTTATGCATGCGATTGGTAAACTTGCAATTAGAGACAAATGCATTGCAATTTTCCCAAATGTCAATTGTTCCAAAGGATATATATATATATATATATATATATATATATATATATGTATGTATATATATATATATACATATATATATATATATATATATATACTAATAGAATATTATAATTGATATGAAAGGATTCTAATATTGCCTAGTTTATATAATAGCTCACAACACTAGTTATTAAAGAACGCACATGCGCACTTTTGTTTCTATTAAAGGTGATATTACTGTATGTCTATGCAACTTTTGTATAGACAATCAGGACTCCTTATTTTGTTTTGCCACTTTTTTTTCTTCAATATATCTTGGTCTGGAAACTGGGAATACAATATCAGTGAATTATTAAATTTTGGCATCACACAAAGCTTTAATAATACGTGGTCAAATCTTGCTGTGCTGTTCAAACTGCATGTGGAGATTATGTTATCCCTTAACGCCCAACTGTTGGGATAATATAATTGTCATATAAGCAATAATATATTTGCCTTTGAACATGTTTTGTGTCAGATATAAAGACTGAACGAATAAATGAGTATCTGAAAAAGAATAAATACCGCCGACCTCTTTTGCTTTACTATTTTCTTCTTGACATGTTCAAGTCGACTGTCTATTAAAGAAAACAAAACTCGAAGGTAAAGAAACCCGTTTAATAGACCTGAAATTCTTTAAAGCTCATATGCATGGATATGTTTGATGCCTCAGAGTAAAACGCGTGACAGAGAAAAATGAAAATGTGGATGATACGTAGGCAGATTACTCTGACGGATGTAGCTAGTTATTGTCAGAAACTTTGTTTATATGAAATATAACCAGATTTAGCTCGTGTCACCAATCTAAATTACGATTTATCTAACACAAGTCGTATTCGTTTTCTGCTTTTATCAACGAACTACCTACAAAAAATAATAAATTTAAAGATGAGTAAATTTTATGATAAATATGTACGTTTTACATCCAGATAACCAGCTATATTACAGCGTAAACTAACCTCATTATTGACCATGATTTAAGGAAAAGATATAATTATTTCAGTAGAAAACCACTCCAAATTGCTAACAAAAAATGAAAGAAAATATTTGTTTTTCTAAGAGCATTGTTAAGACAATTTACCACCTTCCTTTTTTTTCTTGCATCATTAAAAACACTCCAAACATTGATTTATCTATTCAGCAATTGAAAATATTGCTTGTTTCTGGAACTCACAGTGTTGATGAACTTAAAGAACCGATTAGAGGTGTTTTGAATAATAGCCAACAAAAAACGTCATTGCATTTTTGAAGTGTTTGATAAACAATTGTCCTGACAGTGCCAAATAATTATTCAATTTTGAAGAAAGTTAAATATTGAAATCTGTTAAAATACATGAAATGCACTGCCACAGACTACAAGATTTCCTTTCTTGTAGCTGTTAGTATACAGACATTTCAACATTTAGAATACATCATTTTATTTATATATTTTGCGTTCTTATGTTCGTCTAAGGAATATACTAGCCTTGCATCTCTAGTAGTTTATCAAATATTTCACATTCTTTGCAAGGTAGCATTATGCAAAAAATCAAAAATAAAACAAAACAAAACAAAAAACAATATGCATATCATTCATTTCGATTAATTTCCAATACTATATATGCTTAAAACGATGTTTTTTCCTGGAGTCATTTTTGTGAGGTTTTGAATTGCAAACGTCTAGAGAGTTATAATGACGCCATATTCGTGACGGTTTATAAGTTGTAGTCTCTCTTAAGCTGCATCGATTAATTTTAACGTCGTAATCATTTAACCACTGATTTTTATTTTTCGATTCACCACAACAATCGACGACTATTTTCATGTCATTCAATATAATCGCTTTTCCATATAAACGGAGATAAGAGGGTTAGAAATTGATATGTGTTGGTTGTGAATGTGCCTTGAAAATATTTATAAGGGAAATATAACATATCTAATTCAAATAGAGGGCTATTTACTTCTTAACTCAGAATATTTCCTATAATTATACGATTGTATAATCTGATTTCAATCGTGAAAAGGATGATCATCAGCGTTAGTTAAGCAAAATGTAAGATACAATCAAACTTGTATTTTATAGAAAGTGTGCCCCTTGTTAAATCAAATGCAACAACAAAGAACAATGCATTGTACTAATACTAGTATATGGAAAATAATGTACACCATTATTTTGTAAAAGGCAATAAAGCGTTTTATTACAACAGGAATAAAATTTATATTGAAATATAAAGACACAAATCTATATTTAAATATCGCATATCTCATCGGAATTTATATTACTGAAAAATCTGACATTTATAATCAGAATACTGGAATATATATTTACACAAGCTAATACAATGATTAAAAGAACATAAAATAAATAAAAGAACACAAGGGATAAAATGAAAATTAGTAACTACACAAATTACCTGTAGCTTCATATACAACAATTCGCCTAAATCAACTAGGTTTATTTGCATGACTTGATTAAATGCATGCCTAGTTAAATATGGATAAGAATTAGAGATTTTAAGGAGAACAATATCAAGCCGACCCCCAATATCTATTTTAAGCCCAGAAAGGATTACCCTTGGACGGACGTTGTGTGGAAGTAAAAATGTCTCCTGATTCAGAAAGTGTCATAGCAATGAAATCCTTATAAAAATGTATTTATTTTGTAAAATATAAGGAACCGTTCGAAGCAGGCAATTTAATATTGTTCCCAAGGCTGTATCGATGTATTCCTTTTCATACGCGATGGAAAGTATGTATGTTACACGGAGATTACACTTATATCACGAAATCTCTGCGTGAGTGTCGCCTGGCGACCATAAGATTGCTAAAAATGCTGAACATTTTAAAGTGTACTGAAAGAATAAAATGGAATTCATACCCGCACTTGTTTCCACAACAGTCGGCAAATTCCACGTCAATTTTCATGCTTCTTTTCCATTTAAAAGCAAATGATATTTTATTAAGAATGTGAAACAATATTTAAGAGTTAATTATTCAAATGGAGAGGGGGTAAAGGCAGGACAAGACTGCAATAGACTGCATAAATCAACAAGGGACTGAACAAATATTAACAAGGTTAGAACATTTTTTTTAAAAGAATGCCTGGAGATGATTTCACGGCTCGTTTCCTTCTTCAGGGCGGCAATTAATGATCCGTAAAAAGGTACTGGGGATAGGGAAAGCTGTTTTTATAACACTATCGTATTCAATACTTAAAAACATGGCTTTATAGATTTGTGCGAAAAGTATTCATTTATAACTAGGTGGGCCTGTGGAAACTCCTCAGCGGGCTCTTTCATATGTAATTTATTGATGTCAATATATTGTAGATGTTCAGAGTAAATGAAGACCCCTTTATATTATTATTGTAGCTCCTTTGTTAAAACTGCATAAATATTTACCTACGCTAGCAGGGACGCCCGGCGTAAGCCCGTGGTAAAACACGCTTAAATATGATATTTTAATTTGTGTAGATTTCGTATATGTTATTAAAGAGCAAATTTAATATCGATTCTTTATATTATAAAGTTGCGCTTTCAAAAATCAAAATATATACCCATATGACTTGGGTGCATCATCTTGAATCAAAACCAAAATCAAAACTCATGATGCGCGGAAAAAAATCAAGCTACCGGAAGGGCATACGATTGATTATGTAACGAAACCGGACGCAAGACACGAAAAACGAAACCATATATTTATTTTAAAAATTATTTAATTTTTAACATTTCATGTGTTATTACAAAACAACCAAAGAAAAAAAGAAAACACTTCTTATATTATCAAATAATAAAACAAATATTTTATTTAGAAAAAATAAATTAGATTTAACATTTTTTTGTGCTCACTAAAAACAAAAGACACTTGTGCAGTATGCGAACGGAGGTCATCTATTCTTGATTCCTTTAACTAAACTGTCGCAAGTGGCTCTTTTCGGTCAAAATACATTTAAATTATTAATTTGTTGTTTACCCTTTCAAGTTGCTTTAACCCCCCCCAAAAAAAATGTTTTATTTAAATTATTTATTTGTTCGAAAAAAAAACAACAACGGTATTTTACATTACAATCTTGATTTTATTACAAAATTGTTTTAGTGAAATTATATTTTCTACGCAGACTTTTCAATAAATATTTAAACAATTATATATTGTACATTTTTATACAATAAATGTTTTGGTTTTCAAATAGTTTTCAGTTTAGAAAAAATCTTTTCGTTACTTATTTGCCGCGGTATTTGACCAAGAAGAAATTGGAGTTATCACTCCTTAACAATAGCCGCCGTTTACATACTGCAGAAGAGTCCCCGAAATGTCTTTTAAACGATGCATGTAAGGAATAATTTCGAAATATAACGTTATTATTTAAGCGCGGTACCAAAAATACATAAGTACCGTGTTTTTTTTGTTGTTGTTTGTAATAAGACAAGAATTGCTCAAGCTAAATTTAATTGTTCTAAATAAAATAATTGCTTTCTTTAATAATACGTAATTGTTTTCTTTATTTTATTTTGGTTCGTAATGAAACACATGAAGTGTAAATCGAAAGTATTTTTAGATACTTATATGGTTTTGTTTTTCGTGTCTTGAATCCGTGATCAAGTTTATGTTTTTTAAAAAAAGAGTTTACATTTTTTTTTAATATTATGGGGGTGCGTAGTCGTCTTTAAAAACGATATATCCTTCAAGAACAATCATAAAATGTGTTTTCAATCGATATTAATTCGATAAAGGACCACTTTTTCTTACTAGAAAAAGGAACGAGTTTTCTGGGTAAGAGTTTTCCGGGCACCAAAACAAGAGATGACTTAAGGGCCATCAGATATAGATCAAACTGAAAACCAAAACTTATGAAGAATTCTTGGTAAAATTATTTATTATATGAAATGGGAATCCATAATTAAACAAGAGTCGCTCGGATGAAATCTTGGCACACAAATTAAACAATCGTACTAATATATAGTATTGTTAAAAGTCATAAAAAACACGCTCCTTTCCTACTAATAACCCGAAATACGCGTGACAATACGATAAATATAGCAATTACATGTGATTCTAGAATTTTACTGGTCGGCCTTATAATTAGTGGCAATAATTACTTAACAGCTAAAAAAGTTTTTATGTACCAAAACGGGATCAGTTCGCTTTATATTCTAAATTCCAAAATACCGTTTTAGCGTTCTCTCATAATCGCCTAAAAAGTACAATCTGATATGTTTGGGGTTATTTTAATGTAAATTAAAGATTTTATTAAGTTAACAAACTTCTAAATGTGTCCTATTTCAAAGTGTTGATAAACTT